>NC_051387.1:20018749-20023749 GCF_015228065.2 Penaeus monodon
TTCGTTGATTTAATAAGAACAACAACAAAATTATAATAATAATAATAATAATAATAATAATAATAATAATAATAATAAAAAAAATAATAATAATAATAATAATAAAAAACAAAATACTATAACAATAATTATAATGATAATCATGATAGTAATTATCATTATAATAGTAATAATAAGGATTATTATAATATTTTATAATAATAATGGTAATTAATAGGGATAATATAATATTGCTAATGATGATGATGATAATAAAAATCATACAATAATAAAAACAACAGCAACAACAGCGCAACAACAAAATAATAATAATAATAGTGCTACTACTACTACTACTAATTATCATTATTATTATTATTATCATCATCATCATCATCATCATCATCATCATCATCATCATCATCATCATCATCATCATCATCATCATCATCATCATCATCATCATCATCATTATTATTATTATCATATTATCACTTCTACCACTGATAATAATATGAATAATACTAAATAATAACAATACTACAACTACTACTCCTACTGCTAACAATGTTATTACTACTAATGATAGTAATAATGTGTCTGTGGGAGTGCGGAGGTGCTAATAAAAATACTATTCAGCATCCAGAACAGAGAAAGAAATTCTAATGACTATAAACGAGTTATTTTCCCGAGGGTTTTAAAAGCCACCAAAGTCCAGCCTCATGGCGTACTTAATGGGCACATCAAGACACTTTCACAAATCGGACTGGAAATCATTTTTCAAATTTGCATTCCAAATTAGATAGAATACTGAAATGAATCTTGACTGATTTTCCTATAGTCTCTGGAGGATTTGCGGATTGGAAGATATCGAGGATTATGTTTTTGTCACCAAATGGTGAAGGTATTTGAGAGACACGGGGTTGAGGGATGGGTGTTTGGCGATTTTTTAAATAGATATTTAGAGGATTTCTTATCTGGAAAAGAGTAGAGAATAAAGGATAATGGTCGACAAAGTATTAATTGTGTATTTTCTTGCGTCATTGGTTTATTTTCAATTTTCTTCTCTTTGTTCAGTAAATTTCTCTTCCTCTTCTGCAGCACTTTAGAGGATACCGTAAGGCTATTAACCTATTATTTTTTCTTGTGTTGCTTCCAGCTGGAATTTTCCCAAAATCTAAATGGACATATACTATCCATTAACAGATTCTATGCATATTTAACGATCTCTATAACGAAAGCTGCATTTGACAGCAACCCAATAGCGATTCAAATGGATTCCATTGGGAAAAATCCAAATCTAAACTTTGACCATTCACTGTATCACGTACCATTCTTTGCTTTATTTAGGTGGAAGATATTTTCCCGATTTGGCAAAGATAACCGCAATGCCACGGAGACGCAGTATAAAGGAAGCTTCAATAGGGATCCAAGATTTACTCATTAGAGAAAGAAAAGCGCTCTAACTTAAACCGGTATTAAATTTTGGGCGAATAATACACTAGATAATACGAAATACACAAATACAAAAGGGAGGAAGTAGATTTATGTTTTATTTATTGAAAATGTTCTGCCACAGCAACATCTGAGGTCAATGGCGGCGTATTCAAAATACGGCGATAGGGTTATGCTTGGGGGTTCCCAGAATGGTCAATGGTTAAAAAAAAAGTGCTAGACATCAAAGGTCATATAGCAGTATGATAAAAGTATTGTGTTAAAAGGAGTAAAAATGAGTTAACGATTAGGATGAACTGTGTTAGATGTCAGGAGTTGTAGAGCGCTGTAGTGAAAAGGATATCGAGGGTGGAGCAAATGGAGTACGGCGGGGATTTGTAAGAGGGGAAAGGGTTAAGGGTACAGGACGATTAGATCAAATGGAGAGTGTCTTTGTGTCTGAGGAAGGAAGAACAAAACAGTAAAAGAGCCTTTACGAAGCAGTCAGCGGATAATATGGGTAGAAATGGTAGATGGAGAAGGAGGAGAAGAAACCAGAGAATGAGATACGGGAACAGGTGAAGGTGGGGAAGTATCAGGAAGAATGTCAGGAGGGATCCGGGTAAGGTCATTGATGTGGCATAAGAGAGTCACGTGAGGATCCAGATGGAAGTGGTAAGCGAAAGGAGGGAATGGTGATGCACATGGAGAAGAGGATGGGATGTTTTAGGGGAGAGTGAGAGGAGGAAAGGTAGTGGGAACTTGAGGAAGAGGAGGATGGATATCGGCAAATCTTTGAACATAGAAATAATAGGAGGATTGAAGGGTGGATGAGGGACGGAGCGTTCTCTTGGGTTATTTTTAGGAAGTTTTGGGTGTCTTCAAGAGTTTCTGAAGAGGAGTTGGGTGGGGAGGTCTGAAATATATATATATATATATATATATATATATATATATATATATATATATATATATATATATATATAATTGTTTATTTTTTATTTTTTTAATTATCATTATCATTAATTAATTTATTTATTTTTGTTAGAGGAGAAAAGGCGATAGATGTGCGAGCAGCAGAGAAAAAGGTGGGTGTAGGACAGGATATTGAAGAAGATGGGGTGGAACGTTTAGATTGCCTATTGCGACTGGTAGAGTCAGAAGGAGGAGGGGGAGTGGTAGAGACTATTGTAACTGCATTTAGACTGAAAAAGGAATTTGACTGAGAGCGAGAGAGGGTTTGGGGTACAGGGAAGAAATATCGGGGAGATGTGAGACAACTTGAGAAGATGGGAGGGAGCAGAGCGAAGGACAGTTTTGGAATAAGGTAGAAAGAGAAAAACCTTGTCTGTGTACTTCCTGTCTGGCTTCACGTAGAATGGGAGCCACCGCAATTGGCACACGTGCGGGACTGAGCAGAGCAAATTGAACGGTCATAACCAGATTGGGCACATAGAGGGCAGCGGGCTGTGGAGCGACAGTGTTTGGCTGGGTGTCCAAAAGGTCTACATTTCGTGTTAAAAAAGAGTACTCAAAAGGAAGCAATTTTGATTTCATATCCTCCTCGTAAGCAGTTTTCGGATCCTGAAATTAAAGCAAAAGCAACGCAGAGAATAAGACGGGGATGCGTAGATGAAGCAAACTCGTTTCTACAAACCAAACGTCAGAGACATGATTAAACGTTCTATAAAAGTGACACCGCGTAGCATTTATTTCATCCTTTCGTAATATGCTTGAGTATCGCCAGGAACAAGCGAGTACATACAGTACTTAATACAACTAATCACTTTTTTCAGAAGTGAAGTTACAGAAGAAAAATGCCACTAAGCAAATCTAATGTCTGTAAGTGCTATCAGAAATCCAACTTCTAAGGACTCGGGAGCTTTATTGTTACCGTTGAAGCTCTGAAGCAGAGAAAGCAATTTAAAGAGGTTAGCCATGTGTGTTACTACACAGGAACTGAAGAGGGAGATAGAGGACGACAGATGATAATCACGCACGCGCGCACACACACACACACACACACACACACACACACACACACACACACACACACACACACACACACACACACACACACAAATACGCAATCAAACGTTTCCCTTTTCACCACAGGTGGATATTAATGATAATTTCCGTTGTATAAATGGTTTCTAGGATTACATCTAATTTCCACAGAGGCTAAATCATATAACAAGCCCTTTTTGAAATCTAAATGGGAAGTTTAATGGAATCTACTGATATTCATGATGATGATGATGATGATGATGATGATGATGATGATGATGATGAGGATGATGATGATGATGATGATGATGATGATGATGATGATGATGATGATGATCACATGCATAGCATCAATATCATCACATCATATGATCATATCATAATTATTATCATTACTAATATGTGATGTTTTCTTACCATATTATCATAATATTATCATATCTATGGCAATATCACAAATTTTTGTTGCTATCATCATTATTGTCATTAAGATTACGATTATTATGTAGATTTTTTGTTAATTCTCTTATTGTCCTCTTATCAGAACCATCACCATTACTATTTCCACATGATTACAAAAAAAACTTTAAAAACAATGATAACAACAATTACAAAAGATGAAGAGGATAGTGTCAAGGACAAATATAAATATGACCAATCATACAATGTCACCATATTTACTTTTGCAGGAATAAATAATTTATATATCGATGCTCAGACCCTCAGTCTTGCTTGTTCTGGACTGGTCATTTTCCGGGAAAATGAAATTCTACTAGTAGAGATTTTGAATCTTTATTGTGTGAATGAAGACGACAATTCATTCAGGTCCCCAAAATTACATTGTAATGATCATTCATATAGATTACCAACTAATTACATCTTTCAAGTCTATGTTCTCTAAACTAATTTTGACGCGACCCAGAACATGGATTTATTTTTATCTATTATTTTACTGACTATCTTTATCTATACATCTATCAGTATTTTATTTTATTATATTATATATTATATTATTTAGTTAGTTATTATTATTATTATTATATATTATTATTACTATTAATATATTATATATTGAGATACTATAGTATATGCATTATTTCATTTTTATATCTAATATATTTTCTTGGAGACAGTCTAATAATTCAGACATTATTCATTATCGTGAAGATACTGATACTCTAATAAAGCATTTATTCCTATGTTTTCTGACCATCAAGCCTCTCCGGGACCTTAATTTCGGTCGTAGCCATGGGTTTGAGTACCACGGCTTTGGGTTATTTCTCCCTTTTCCTTTGGCATACAAAACGTACTTAAGGGCAATTCCTCGCTCAAAAAGGAGTAATCATTTTGCAATTACTGGATATCAATATCTGCAATTTCCACGGCTCGTCTCACTCGGTCTTTTAGGCTAGGTTAAGCTGACTTAAGAACATATTTGCACAGCATTATCTTTCCCTTCATCTTTTCAAAAGAGAGGGGCAATCTGCTCTTTTATCGACACCTTATCTTGACTAATTCGGGGGTATTGACATTAGGAGTGTAGCAGTGTTTTAACATCTATCATCCTTGTGGGTATAAGA
>NC_051387.1:20048749-20051249 GCF_015228065.2 Penaeus monodon
GAGAGGAGAGAGAGAGAGAGAGAGAGGAGGAGAGGAGAGAGGAGAGAGAGAGAGAGAGAGAGAGAGAGAGAGAGAGAGAGAGAGAGAGAGAGAGAGAGAGAGAGAGAGAGAGAGAGAGAGAGAGAGAGGCGGGAGGGGAGTTTCTACACACACTGTATGTGTACAAGGATATTTCCTTTGCTACTCACTAATTGCTAGACCTGTATGAACCGAGTACAGTACATGAAGCTTGTGTGGAAAACCAGCATAAACAAGTAAACATTTAATGGTCCACAGTCTCTTACATCAGATGCTTCGGTAATAATACCTTCTGCTGTAGTGAGTTGAACGTCCTGTAAGCCGTTGTGTATTAGAGATTACCCACTCTACATCTCTACCTCCGTCGTTCATAGGAGAATTAGCTATTCTGCTGAAAACACATGAATTTACCAATTATTACTCTCTAAGTGAAAGCACAGTTGGCAATAAAGAACATATCTGTCTAAGAACATCTTAGAAAATTGCTAAAAAGAGTGTTTCCAGCCCTTGAGTACATCGAAGAACAAAGAACTAGAGGCTTTGCCTACAGCTTGCAGTACCAGATCAAATACCAAATAGGAAGACGTACAAACTTTGAGGACAACGAGTAAACCGCGCGCATCTTATGTCTGAGGTCTAACCAAGATCGTGAATGTCAGGTGACCCAATTTTCCCAGCACAGAGCCAGATAACAGCTTTGAGAACTAACATTGAGCACCACCACAATCAGAAGTGGCAGATATGACAACGGATATACAAAGCAACCGTTCTTACTCTACGACACTATTGATCTCGTATCCCTGCCGGCTAACACAAGAATATGTCAATTCTGCATGGGAGATCCAATCGAGAAAGACCATTGTAGTATGGTGAAATGCAACGTTCACCCACGCCTAAGCCAGGAAGACAAACATAAGAAGATAAGAGACACTTCTGCTTTACTTCGGTCGCTGAATAGATATTCGGGTTGTTGCTTCAGCAGATTAATATTCTGAGTCTTTATCAAGTAGATTAAAACTCCCAGGAAAAAAAATAAAGCAGACAAGAGTAAAACAGTTGATCAGTAAATAATTGTTCATTAGATATAATGCAGTATGAGTTTTCCATTTGTTCTATCCTCGCGTTCAACTTGACGATTAAATGGGACTTCACGGTATACAATGGGGATGAAAAGAGTAATTAGTACTGAAGTCCCATGGCGTGCTGCGTTTGACAACTTTTTACATATAACAATTGTAGCTGATTATGACGTTTTTATTCTGATGACTGTTCTATATTTACAAAGTACTCTGCTGGATAAATCGGGAAACTTTATAATTGATTAGTTATATCAAATACGTAAATCTATATAAATGGTTACTTGATCCTCTATGTGGACGCGTTAATATCATGCATATTAACAAATTTAGTTAACTGTATATTTTTTTTATCATAATTATCAGTTACAAAAATATTAATACATGGTCCAAGCTATATCTCTTTCTGACTTCGGTATCTCTTTGCTGCTCTAAAATGCTCAATCAAGAATGAAAACTATAGAACTTCCTAATGAGAATGTCTTGGCTGTTGGCCGTCTTGGTCACTCAGGACCTCCCAGCTTTCTTCAAGAAAAACTTTGAGAGTTCTCCAAACAGAAGCAATTAAATGGAAAATGTCATGTCCGCAGAAAAAATCCTGTAGGTTGAGAGTGGTAATAGTATATTCAAAAGAGGTTAGGAGTTCCTAAGGATTTTGAGGATTTTGATAAATATTGGATCTGGCACCTACTTATCCACGACCCTGGGCATTCCAGCGAGGGCTAGGCAATGCCACCGCTTGTTCATTTTTTTCAGCAGGCATAGATGCATCCTACTTTCTGTGTGCTATACCGGTAAGGAAGTAAACATAGGGCGTCTTCTGTACGCACCATAAGAGTTAATCCAATATTAGAGTTTAAGGCCAGATCTCTAATGCGCATGCGCATTGGCAGGATTAAAGATTAAATTTAATTCATTCCGGACCAGGGCTTTACTTTTGGGTTCAAGGATTAATCACGCACATTGGCAGAACGAGCTAATTAAATCCTACCAATCATGTATTGATACGCCATGACAGTTCAGCTGCCATTGATTTTTATAATAAGCAATAACGAAACAAATTCTGACATTTTCATGTCAAAGATCTATGTGAAAATTAGAGACACAAAAAAAGCAATGTTATTTCCAGGTTGGAAAAATATTCCTAACTTACGCAATATATTAATCTAATAAAAAAGAAAGTGTTTAATAACATCACGATTAGGTTTCAATTTCAAAGTAAAAACTTACTTTTAACTAAAGTGACTTCAAAACCACGTTATCATGATCCTCGCTAGCGACACCCTGATAAAAAAAAACTAGCTGTGCCTGTGCCTGTGCGATCACACACGAAAAAGAGCTCTCGGAGAAAACTTCCGCGAATATAAATTGATATTACGAGTATCTCATTTTTGTTTGACAACTTC
>NC_051387.1:20056249-20058749 GCF_015228065.2 Penaeus monodon
AACTATTATTTCTGTTCTTTCTTTTAGTGGGATGTTTGGAAATAAGAATTCTTTGTCAAAATTGGTCATCGTAGCAGGGTGTAGGGGTTTGAGCGAGCAAATTTCTTTTACAAAAACAGGAGTTGTGTAGTGGGGAGATTATCTGTGCTAAGAATTTTGCAATGTAATTGAAAGTACCAACTGCAGAAATGATGGGTGAAGGGGTACCAAGTTTTTGTATTTTAGGAAGGTCATATAGGAAATTAGGTTTTGAGCCAGAAATAGTGAGGTTATAAATAGCTTCCCAAAGATTTTTTTTCCTTTTTTTCGAGCGTTTTAAATGATTATTTGCAGAGTCAGAGATAATTAGTTTGAATTTAGAGCTATCATCTCTGTTAGGGAAGTAAGGAACGAATGGGGCTCATGGTTGTTCTCAATATAAAGTTTGAATTTCTTGAATGTGCTGTTAGCCACAGCAGAGAGGGTACTAGTGATGATTCCACATTTCATTATATATCTTATTTTGTGTTGTCATTTGATAGTATAATAGATGATTTCGTTTTTGTGAATGCCTAGTTTTACTAGCTTTCTTTTATGCTTTAAGTCAACATTGCCTAATTTATTGCTAATATTTCTGTCAATGATATCCGGTAAACATTTAGCATCAAAGTTAGATACAGTGGATGTTAAAGGATGGATGCCATCCTCTAGTTTTTTGTAGCTGACAGTAATCTTTTTCTTTAGTTTCTTTATTTCCCAGTATAAAAGGTCAGAACATAAAGAACGATATACACTGTGGTTTCAAATGTAGGATAATACACTTTGAATTTGATAAAATCCGGGACGATTCCACGATCTTTGCAAGTAATCAAACATTTGAATATTTTTTTTCCAGTTTCATAGTGCAGAAGGAATTCTCTTCATTCCATCTGTTCACGTCAAGTGTATTCTTATCATATCTTCTTCGTATTTAGTGAGTTATAGAGGTGTCCCTTGGGAATCTGGTTCTGATCAGGAAAAGGAAAAACATTATTGCTGAGAAAAACTTCTTTGTTATAGTCAATACATTTCTGGCCGAGGCAATTCTAAAAATGCTGTATAGCATTAGTTTAAGAAGAACATTATCTACTTTCATACAAAGCTTCCTTGCTGATAAGGAATTTAGAGAGTGGTTGAGAAACAGCTTCTTTAAGATGGAAGTTCAGCATGAAGGGGTCCCACAAGAGAATGTGACCCTGTTTGCAATTGCCATTGCCATAAATAACATGCGTAAAGGTCATTCCAAGTTCTGTCTCGTGTAGTTAGTGTGAATGACTTAACACTGTACTGCTCAGGAGGAAACCAACAGGATGTGTAAGCACACATGTAGACTGTAGTAAATTAGGTTGTGCAGTGGGCAACATACCATGGGTTCAGATTCTCTCCAAGTAAGACCATTTAGGAGCAAACCCACTGCCTTTTGTCTAAAAGGTCAAATACTTGGGTTTAATATTTGACTCAATGCTTACATGGGTGCCTCACATCAAACAGTTTAAGGTGAAAGCTACAAAAACGCTTAGTATTTTGCTGGTTCTTTCGCAGAAGTGCTCATTTGTAGCAAACTTAACCATTGGTATGAAGCTTATTCATCTGCAACTCCCATTGTACAGAATTTCTACAGGAGCTTTTAGGTCTTCACCTATAGAGTCCCTCTTTCATTATACCGGGACTACATGAACCTGATTTACTACGCGAGACTGCAAAAGATGCCAGGTTGGTTTTCAACCCCCTTTGAGGACATCTAATCCTATGGTAGGAGAATGAAGAATCTTGTGGAAGATCTCAGTTTGAATTTCTCAAAGGTTTTGGTTGTTGGAATTCACCACTTCCCCCTTTAGACCAATCTAGTCGAGCTGGATTGGTCGGAAGAGGGAAAGGGGAGAGATCCGAAGCAGAAATCAGAGAGATTCTCCAGCATACTCTAAGTACCAAGGATCAGATGCAATATATACAGATGGTTCGAAGTCTGATGAAAATGGCATAGACTTTGCAGCAGTGAGAAGGAGGAAGACTGCAGTTGGCAGTCGCTCTTCGGCAGCCTCGACCTTCAATAGGGTTACATGCTATCCTTGCAGCAGTCAAAATGACTAGAGATCTTAGGAACCATTTTGTTGTAATATATTGCGACTCTCATAGTGTTTTGCAAGCAATCAAGAGTTTAAACTCATCACATCCAGTGGTATGGGAGGTTCAAGATTAGTTTGCAGTGATGCCAGCACATCACGGTGCCAGTGCAAATGAGCGAGCTGATCGGAGGGCCAAGGCAGCTGCCACTCAACCCTGTGATGGTCGTTTTCCTCTAGACTTCTGAAGTTGTCTTCGCGATAAATGGAGGGAGCAATGGAGGCATACCTCTAGAAACAAACTGCAGGAGATTAAAGATGACCTTGGTAGTTGGGTGACCAGCATCCAACCCAACCGACAAATAGAAGTTTTGTTAACAAGGTTAAGTATTGGACGCACAAGATGATGGCTAAAAGGG
>NC_051387.1:20066249-20068749 GCF_015228065.2 Penaeus monodon
GTCAATTATCTCATCCAATTTCCCTTTTTTTCGTTTCTGATCCACCCCCTGATCAAGGTTCAAAGCCAAACTTCTGTGTTCGCATCTGCCTCCGCTTCCATTGGCCACGCCTCCACACGTACCACTTCACACATTTTGACATTTACTTTCTCCGCCAGCTCCTACGCCGCCGACACCAGTATCTTCATCATAACACCTCGGTTTCTTGTATGCATATTCCTATCACCACTCCACGTTTCCACACATGCACGTTTTCTGTAAAGAAAATCCATAAACACGCAACCACATAAGGGAAAATGATAACACACCTGCACAACATACTCTCAAAGGATCACATGTCCGTCCACGCTCACACGGACACTCCCTCTCGCACACCTACACGGAACTGTACGTGCGTTGGTTCGAAGAATAATCAATAAGGGGTAATCTCACGCTACACCTCATCTTCCTGTTCCAGATCAGGTGCGGGAGAGCAAGAAGGCGGAGAAGAAGGAATATAGGGACAGAAGAAAGGCAGACAGACAGACAGATTGTTTGATATTGATTGAGAAAGAAGGAGAGATGCAGTAGACAGACTGGTATAGGCAGAGAGAGAGAGAGAGAGAGAGAGAGAGAGAGAGAGAGAGAGAGAGAGAGAGAGAGAGAGAGAGAGAGAGAGAGAGAGAGAGAGAGATGGGGGAGATGTATATACACATAAAGATATAAATTCAAAACTCGGCTAGCAAGGTTGGCATATATTAAATTTATAGCAAACATGACGGGCGTAAATAAATATGCTGTTAAACTGGGACTCCATAAAGGCTAAGAAGATGGACATTGAAAGTTATAACGAGGATACGAGGGTCGTTGGTGATGCACTTAGAACCATAAATCCTGAATTCTCAGAGAGACACATCGTTGCACACCGAAGAATGGGTGTTCGGGAAAGGCAAAATCCTCTACTGAAAGTGACTTTCTTGCCAAAACAAAATAGTGACTGATGTAATAATCAAACTAAGCCCCTAACAGACCATGCATCTTATAAAAGCATTAGGAAAGAAGGGGCGGCAAAGAAACTTTCTGGAAGAGACTGGGCTAAGTCATACCAAAAACAATCGGAGGTCAAGGGAGGAAACAAACAACCTTACCCCCAATATAGAACGAAGTTGGGAAGGTCGACTGAATACCAAAAGCCCTTACTGTCAAACAAACGAAAAGCTGTACAAAGATTCCTGTCAGACGAAATAAAAAACCCAAAAGACCTAATTGGAGTTTGAGTCAAATATATTATTCAAAAAAATTAAAATAGGAATCCGATAAAATCAGGATAAATAAACAAGACATAATAGACATAACTAAATTTGAATTTAAGTCGATAATGTATATTAACAAGGAAAAATAACCGTAAAGGATATGGAGATTAAACGAGATGACCAAATTGCAAATATTAAATATTGTATTTATTTTTTCCTTGGTTTCTTTTTCGTTTATTTCTCTGCCATTGTTATACTGAACCATTTTCAAAGAAAATACAATGAAAAAACATGCCATAAAATATCGTACAGACTGACCGGGTTTAATAAAGGAGCCAATGACGTCATCATATTTAGCCAATGAGAGTGTGATGCGAGATATCAGATGTAGCAAAGATACATAAAACATTTGTATGATTTACACGATGTTGTGATAATTACCAAAAGTAAAATAAAAATTCCCGTCTTTTAAGATAACGAAGAGTTCCTTACCATCAATAACCATCAGAATGCTCTTGGGAAAAAGTCAAATTCATTTTTGGGTTCAACAGGCTAAATAGAAGTGGAGCTACCTGGTTATAATCGACTGGGGAAGTACAGATACGAAAGCGAAGCCAGTTCAAACATTTATATGAATATACCAGACATTTAGAATGAATTACCAACAAAACACTGAGCTAGTCTTTCCGCACACTGTGTGTGTGTGGTGTGTGTGTGTTTGTGTGATGTGGTGTGTGTGTGGTGCGTTGTGTGTATGTGTGTGTGTGTGTGTGTGTGTGTGTGTGTGTGTGTGTGTGTGTGTGTGTGTGTGTGTGTGTGTGTGTGTGTTCTTACCTTGTTCTAACCCAGACATTTAAATGCAGGAGAGAGACCTAAACTCAGTGGTTCTCGTCTGGTTTATTCATTCTATCATATAAATGTTTGAACTGATGTATGTGTAAGGTTGGCCCAAATAGTCCTATTTTGGATACGAGTAATTTTCCATCCTTGTTTTTCTGAAGAATATCGTTCGGTCCTTCGCTTTCATATTGTCTTACCATTTCAGTATAACCTTTATTTTATGTTCTGGTAATTTTTGTCTTACCATTTCAGTATAACCTTTATTTTATGTTATGGTAATTTCATTTCTTTTTGTCTTACCATTTCAGTATAACCTTTATCTTATTTTATGGTAATTTAATTTCTTTCTTTTTCAGAGCAAGTATCTTGAAGAAAGATTACTTAGATCTTTCTTTCTGTAGAATCTGGCACATTTCTTCTTCTCAAGG
>NC_051387.1:20073749-20101249 GCF_015228065.2 Penaeus monodon
TGGCTGTTTTTCTTTTCATCTCTCTCTCTCTCTCTCTCTCTTCTCTCTGTCTCTCTGTCTCTTCTCTCTGTCTCTCTCGTCTCTGTCTCTGTCCTCTCTCTCGCTAGCTCTCTCTCATCCTCTCCTCTCTCAGCAGTCCTCGCGTCTCTCCTCTCTTCTCTCTTCTCTCTCTCTCATTCTCTCTCTCTCTCTATATATATATATATAGAATATATATATTATTTATATGTATATACAATTCATATACTTAAATATGGGTCGTAATGACCGTAGACTTTCTACAATTCCTGAGGATATGTTTGATATGTAGGTTTTGTCACCATTTTTATAGTGTGTGTGTGTGTGTATATATATATATAATATGATAGATATTATATATATATATATATATATATATGTATACACACACACACCATAAAAATGGTGACAAAACCTACATATCATACACATCCTCAGGAACCGTAGGAAGTCTACGGTCTTTACGACCCACATTTAAGTATCTCTGTCAAGAGGCTGGTGGGCAAGGCGCTGCGGTCACCCCCACGATGGGGGGAAACCGCAAGTGAAACCTGAGGGGGATGACGCGGAGGATAACTGTCCCACCTCCCGCGGCTGAAGAATGCGCTTCATCCTTAGTTCAGTGGATAGTCCCACTGCATCGCTTGCATGCAACAGGCATGCCTGAAGGTGATCCTGAAGGAGGAACTGAGGGTTTCACATTAGTGAATCGAACACAATAGCAAAAAGAAATCCACAATGCCAGTAAACACCACCGGAGCCCAGAAGAATTACGTCGCCTCGCCTTCCCCTTAAGGCACCACGAAATCGAAAAAAATGACAGGCTGCAGGACCTCGGCAACGACCCTCCGTCCTGGGGGCATCCCCCCTCGACTGTGCGAGGAGACACTCTCTCCTCACAGTATTGTATGTCGCGCGCTCGCAGCAGAAAACATTGAAAACTTATAAAGGATCCAATTGGAGATCTACCTTCAACTAGTGGATGAACAGCAACAAAGATAAAAATATGATGAATACTTGTGCCACTACAACAAGATCTTGAGCTTGAAATGTTATGCACTCGACTGAGGTTTCGCCAATGCCAGTAAAGTGCCAAGGATGGGCAACCATTAACCGCATCCGCATTATAATGAAATGAGACAACCACCTCAAGTAGCATACCATTCTTCGAAAATACATGCCCCGCCAGCCACGGCGGGCCGTGGAAGGCATCCCCTGTGATATGCTATAAACGCATGGGAAGTGGCCATGTAGCTAGTATTGCAAGTGCAAGGCACTCTGTGCACATGTGTCGACCCAACATACTGCAAGGAGTCCCTCGCAGTGGTGCAGAAGGAGAGAGGACTTGCAGATGCACCAGTCCCATCATGTTCGGGTGTGGGATGACGTTGTGACTGCCTGGCACTGTGGGTGCCCGGCCCTCCCTGCCCTGATCCCCTCCCCCTCTCCCCTTTGTACAGCACCGACCGCGAAGTGCACCACGCGTCCTCCCACCGCAACCCGCGACCAGCGGCCGGGGAAGCGCCCTACCGTGCCCTGTGTGACGTACCCATCGCAGAGATTTTTCCGCTGCTGCCACGAGTGGGGGTGAGAGCCCCACCGAACTACGCACCAAAGTTTACCCAGCTGGAGGAGAAGGTGGGCACGATATGCTGATCCTCACAGAGGTCTCTCGGGGCCGAAAAGCTGACATACTCTCTTGAACTGAAGACAAACGCCCCCCTCCCTCCCCAGCGACAGCCGAGGCCACCTTCCCTCACCCTCAACAGGGACAACCGCAGACAGGCGGGGGAATCCCCCCGCAAAAACCTTGTGACGAAGGACGTCACGCCAGCCTGACCAAAGGCGATAAATTGTTGAACTTCTTAAAGGAAATGAACTCTGAAAGCCCCAAAACATAAACTTAATTAATGACGAACGTCGCTGAAGCAGGAAATTGAAAATAAAATGACTGTCATTGTACGTCGAAAAAATAACTAGTGCTACCATTAGTGATAAAAAACGAGCGAGGAGAATCGCTGTCAGAACAGCCAGTGTTGATACCCCAGAGGGGCGTGTCAGAGCTGACAGCACCACAAACAAAATCGGGATCCCTGTGACTCGAGTCCATGACGCAACAGCCCTCAGTTGCATCTGACAAAAGAAACAAAAACGGAAGGGACTGGTGCCTGAGAGTGGAACGAAAGCTAAGCCCAAATGTTTAAAATGGTTACAAGTAATTTTCAGTCCACGACTACCATCTGTAATGAAATCCATACTAAGTTGATTGTTCTTATGTGAATCGATATTCGTAGATTAGAGGATATAATACTGAATTACGGTTGCCTACAAAACAATATTCACATCGGGATAACGCACAATCAAATTCATACATGGAATATGCGTAGTCTTAGCCTAGGCTAAAGGATCTAGACTTGTTACATCCACCAAAAATAAATAAAAAAAAAATTATTGACGGTTTAGAATCGTCAAGGAACCTTTTGCTGCCGCTGCTAATATGAAAATAGCACCTGCACTTAAGGGGTATTATTCATCTGGTGACTACAGCCATGACTGGATTGTTGACTATGTGAAGGTAACACCTGCCACATAAATGTTAAAAATCCGAGAACACTGATGTGCAATTTTAATCATATCTAAAAATCCAGACTGCCTATGTGTATTTTTCCTGTCGAATGGTATATGGCCAGAATACTCTAAATTTCTGGCTAGTTCTCTCGCCAAATTTTCACAGACCAGGCAGACTTTATGCATGGGGCACTTCAATGCAAAGGCATCCACACTTTGTAGCAACCACGTAATAGTAATGGGAAGAATTCAAGCATTTCATTAATAGTAGATCACTGACAGAATGACCACAGAAGTAGGACTCATTTTGGAGGTAGCATGTTAGACTACTTTTGCACAAATTTAGTTCTGGAATGTCTGTACTTCACTGGTACGAGAGGGTAGTTATTGACCACTTTTGCAATCGCGCACGACTATAACGTATACATCAGCGACTTCAGCCCCTAACATCACCTAGGCTCAAATATTATCCCACCGGCCTGGAGCAATCCACTTCCAAGGCACGGTCTATGACTGGTATAACACCATGAAATACACTGTTGAAAAGTTTTCTCAGATTTAATCAAGTTATCACTGACTACTAGTAACCATAGGGTCTTCACGAAAACTCTCGAGAAAAAGAGGCCCCAGGCCTCCTGTGTCACCCGGGGTGGATCAATGACCCTATTTTGGCCAGGAACATAAACGGGTCCAGGAGCTTTGCTAATGTTATAAAGATATAAACGACAGATTATCTTCTGCAGTTTTTCTTAAAGCCAGCAAGGAATTCATGGAATGAAAACTCGATTCTATAAACACTGGGACATTTCTGCAAGGTATCAAAAGTCAAACCTCGTGGGCTGACGTGGCAGAAAAATTGATAGGCTGACATGTAAAACTATCACAACACCGCAGTTTCCACATCACAAGAGTCAGGCTAATATGCTGCTAGAGCAGTGGGCCGGGAATTCTCAGCTAGCTCACTCCCGACAAGGGATAAAAATCAACTAGACAATCGAAAAATAGATCGGAACTTTAATATATCAGTACCTGTCGCTATTGACCCCTCCGCTTTGCCGAATAAGCCCCCGATTGGGAAACTAAGTAAAGTCCTTCGGAAGGGTAAGACAACCGCCCCTGGCGAAGATGGCATTACTTACAGCGTCCTTGTCACATTGCTCAGGTCCCAGCAACCCACTTTTGGACCTGTATAACTCAGCTCCTATCACAAGGAATATCCCAAGCTCCTGGACTAAAAGCTTAATCTTTCCCATACCTAAACCTACTACTGACAATACAGGCCCCTTTCCTTGACCTCCTTTTCTTGCAAAGTACTTGAGAGGATAATACTGAAAACAGGCTTATGGATCGCATCAATCGAAGTTTATATCCCCCAGACTGTATGTATTTCTCCCCAGGGCGTACGTCAGCACTGTTTTGGCAGACTAATTAACCACAAAACACGGCATGCAAACCCGTATTCTGAGCGGAAATCTGCCTTTAATATTGCAACAGGAAAGATTCTTGAGCAACTAGCTACTTGTGTGGATTCAGGGAAAACTGTTAAGCATTGATTTCCACATGTATCTATCGAATCGGTCGCGGTACTCTATAGGGTATAGAGTACTCAACAAATATTTGACTCGGCACACCTCAGGGAGGTGTACTTAGCCCCATGGCTATTTAACATAATGCTAATTACTAGGCGATATACCACTTGAGGAAACGACGCCCTTATTTTTATGCCGTGATATTTGCATTAAATCCCATTCCGAGGAAGAATGCAAGAGATTCTAGATATACTCGTCAGCAAGGCTATGAGTGTGGCTGTAATCTCGACTGAAAAACCAAGCTCCTTAACCCAAGACAATCCTCTGCCAAGTTCATATAAATGACATTGAGCTAGATCTCTGCCCAATACAATACCTTGGGTTTATTGGTCAATGAGGCAGAGTTATCAGAACCTGAAGAAAATCTGTGGGAGCGATCTGAGCCACTTAGGACACTTTTGGCAAAGACCATGGTACAATGTCAATATTGCAGACTCTTTACTTGTCCTACATACGGTCAGTCATAGATTAGCCTGCATTGCACCGAGTGTTTAAAAGGATCAAGTGTGCTGTTTAGAACATATACAAAATAAGCCATGAGGATCATTCTTGGTGCCCCTAGAAAACAAGACTGGTGAATAGAGAACCGAACTAACTTACCCTACCCTCTGTTTTTACGAAAGATATTAGATAGAAATACCAACATTGGTTGTCAAATCAATTAGAGCACCCCTCCATTGACCGAGCCGAAGACAACTAAAACACAGAACGAGACTTACCTTTGCATGACAACACCGCGATTCTTACTCAAATCCATTTGATACAAGTAACATGTACAATACTCACTGAACATATACCCTAACTAAGACCCTACTGGACGTTCTGTACCCCCGTTGACAATTCGGACCTAAGTATATATTTACGACGCCCCAAAAACGACATGTCCCCCCTGCTATACTTAAGCAGTATGCACGGCATTATAACGTGAGTCATCTTGCAACTCTATCCAATGCTATGAATGCTACCCTGAGGGTCCCCTTGCGTCGAGAGTAAGCGGTGTGCTTTTGTTGTATAATAAAAACAATATCTTGAACCCATGTTGTAGGAGTGTTTCCTGACTGGGCTACGCACTACGCAAACTGAGTTGGTCATGAATACTCATGGCCACGAATTTTCTATGCATCAAGGCTCGGGTAATATTTGTGGATTCACAAGTGCTCTCCAGGCTCTGAACACTCTAGCCCAAGGGTGCATTAGTACGCAAATGACATCAGTAAACTTTATCGTGCCAAGAGAAGCGAGCAGGCCATTAAATCTTTTTGTGGTGTATTCCCAATCGCAGTTTGTACTCCCCAGCAGACTGCGCTCGCCGGGGCAAAGGCAGCATGTACAAGCAAGTGTGGATAGAGATCTTGGGGTACCTATTTCCAGGATTTTATACCATATTAAAGCTTTCCTTTAAAGAGACTTGACTGAGTTAATTAATTCTAACGGCCCTGAATAGCTGTAGCATAAGCATTATGACCGGTTTAGGGCAAGATTCATTCACCTATGGTTTATCTAAAACACGAACAAGACAGTGTTGTTTGTGACCGCAAGAATCCAGGCTTGGATATAGATTGTATTGTGCAGCTCAGTAACGTTTCAATGTCCGAAGAAACAAGTTAACCTGTGTAATGAAGAATATAGCGAACGCTTGTAACATTATATCTCAAGGCCATGTGTTACAGCCTTTCATGCACCTAGCCTTGAGGTATGGAGAACTATGTAACGATTTCATATCCTCTGAGGTCTATAGAAGATATACTTATTATTATACCTAAATTTTGGAATGTACATCACATGACGCATCCCAAATGTACAATGCCTTCCACGCCCAACTTGCTGTACGCCGGCGTGGGCAGATGAGTAGATAAACGACTAATTGGTTCCTTTTTCCTGTAATTATATAGTACTTATCATAATAATGGTTATAGCACTAAAATTGAAATTTAATACCCTATATGTTTAACCATGCATCAATGTACCACGATTGCCCACGGCTGGTGCAGTTAGCCAGGGTGTTACATAAAGGACTAAACTAAACTAATCAAATATGAATTCTGAACTGTTTTACAAAAAATAGTCACATAATTAGAATTATCCGAAAGACTGACTTTAATGCTAAAACAAAATTGTTAACATGATATTTACCATATACCTGTAATAAAGTATAACAATTCCAATTTATATCATACATACACCCAACACACACACCCACACACACACACGCACACACACAACACACACACACACACACACATAAATATATATTAGTAATATATATATATTTTTTAAAAAAAAATATATATTTAATACATCTACACACACAAAACACACACCACACACACACAACACACACCACTACACACCACAACACACATACAACCACCACACTATATATCCACTATATATATGTACACATATATATACAATATATATATATAGCTATATGTGATATTTTATATATACTATACATATACAATAGATACTTTAATATCTAAATATATTTATTGTATTATAAATAAAGGTGACAAATCCTACATATTTAAAACACTGTAAAGTCACGGTACTTTATGACGCCCACCATTTAAGTATCTCACCGTTGAACTAGACTGTAATGGAGAACAGGAGCAACACACAAAGGTGGGTGTGTGTGTGTTTTTGTGTGGTGGTGTGTGTGTTTATATATAATATGTAGTATGTGTAGAATATCAGTTATATAGAATACCTATATACACAACACGTGTTATATACACACACAACATATAGTTTTATTAGATATATATATATATATCACATATAAGATATATATATATATATAATTATATTATATATATATATATATATGTGTGTGTGTGTGTGTGTGTGGTGTGTTGTTTGTGTGTGTGTGTGTGGTGTGTGGTGTTTGTTGTGTTTGTGGGTGTGGGTGTGCATAAAAAATCAAAACCACCCCAAACACACACACACACCACACACACACACAAACACACCAAAACACACCAACAACACACAAAAACACACAACCCACACACACACAACACACACAAACAACAAACACCCACACACCACTCACCAAACACACACACACAAATGTGTGTGCTGTGGTGGATGATTGTACCGGATATAAAAAATACTTGTTTTTTAAATTTTACTTTGCCACCCAACACACACACCACACACACACACACACACAACACACACAACACAAACACACACACACATTATAATATATTTAATTATATATAGTTAATATAATAATATAATATAATATATATATGTTAATATTTATATATGATGTATATTTTTATTTTTTAAATTTATATGTGTGTATACTTTAATATAAGTAAAAAATAAATAAAAAAATAATAAAGTAAATAGTAAGTAAATAAAAAAATAAATAAAAAAATAAATAAATAAATAAATAAAAAATAAAAAAATTTATATTATATAATATAATATATATTATATTATAAATTATATATAATAATATATTATATAAAAAATTAAAATATATTAAAATAATATTTTTATATTTTATAATATAAAAGGAAACCCCCGGCACTTCCGTGGAAAGGAACTGGGGACCCTCCCACGTACTCCCCCAAGGGCATTACAACATGAAAATAAAATCAATATCATGCTGGGCCACGGGCCAGACAAAAAAACCTCCCGTTAAAAAAAAAGATATAAAATTATATTTATATATAAATATATATAATATATATATATTATATATATTATATTATTTTAATATATTTATAAAATATAAAATATATATTATAAATATAATAAAATTATAATAAAAAATATATTTGAGATATAAAGGTATTATATATAAATTTATAATATTTATAAATTTTAATTAATATATACAAATAAAAATATTATTATATTTATATATATATTTATATTATAAAATTTAATATAATTAATATACATATAAATAATTTTTTAAAAATTATTATAATATATATTTTATTATATATCATATAATTATATTATTAATATTTATAAAATTAAAATAAATTATTTTATATATATTTATATAAAAATTATTTTTTAAAATAATATTATATTATAATTATATTTTATATAAATTTAATATTAAAATTTAAAAAATTAATATTTGTGTGTGTGTGTGGTGTTGTGTGTGGGGTGGTTGTTGTTGGTGTGTGTGTGGTGTGGGTGGGGTGTGGGGTGGTTTTTATTTGGTTTTTGGTGGGGGTTGTTCAACCCAACACACACCCACACCACCAACACCACCACAACCCAAAATATTAATAATATTTTATTATTTTAAAAAATTCATATATATAGTATTATTGTATATATAAGGTAATTTATATAATATAATAATTAATAAAAATTATTAAATAATAAATATATATAAAATTAATATATATATTATATAAAAAAATTTATTATTATATAATTTTAATATATATAAAATTAATAATATATATATATATTATATAAAATAAAAAATTTATTAATTATTTTTTATTTTTATTTTTAAATTTAATTAATTATATAAATATATATATATATATATATATATTATAAATTTTTTTTGGGGGTTTGTGTGTTTTTGGTGTGTGTGTGTGTGTGTGGGTGTGTGTTGTTTTTTGTGTGTATTTTTCAAAAACCTTTCTTTCCACTGCAGGCGGCGGGTTTTTCACCTACGACACCACTTTGATTCTAAAGGGCATTGCTTTTTTGGGTTCGAGCCAGCATCAAAATAAGGGTTTTTCGACGCCCCGGGGGGAAGAAATCAAGACCCGGTCCAGGCTCTAAAAAGGGGAAACTTTAGACCAACCCTTCTCCACTCCCCGGCCCGGGGGCCGGCACCGCTTTGGCTGCTTGCCCACCCCTGGGAGGTACAATCGAAAAGAATTCCTTTTTCCAAGGGAAAAAAAGCGCCGGCACGGTGACTCGAACCCTCGAACTCCAATTGCCGTCTTGAGTATTGAGTGAGTCTGTACCTCGGCCTCATATATATATATATATATATATATATTATATATAGGATATATATTATATATATATAGATATATATTTATATAGATAGCATAGATATATTAGTATCTATTCTATCTATCTATCTATTTACTATTTATATGTGTGTGTGTGTGTGTGTGTGTGTGTATGGATCTATAGGAAGTAATATCTATATCATGATATATCATTATATTATATATAGATAGAGGAGATAGATATAGATATAAAGAAGGAAATAGTAATAAAGTATATGAAATAAGAGAGAATATAGATTATAGATATAATATATATATTATATATATATATAAATATATACACCCACACACACACACACACACACACACACACACACACCACACACACACACACACAACAACAACACACGAACCACACACACACCACACACACACTTATAGACGATATAGAAGATAATAATAGATATATGATATATATAGATATATACACACAACACACACACACAAACACACACACACACACACACGCACACACACACACACACACGCACACCCCCCCCCCAAAACCCCCACACACACACACCACACACACCACACACCCACAACCACACACTACACACACACACACCACAACACACACACACAACAACATATAGATATATATTATAATAGTATATATATATATATAATATATATCTATACTATATAGACAACGATAATATATATATGATAATAGATATATATATATATATTAGATAATATATATTTATATAATAGAACATATATACATACATACACCACCACACACACACAGATAAGCTAGCCAGATGTATTATAATATATGTTAGATATATATATATATAGAGATATATATTAGTATAGTATTAGATACAGTAATGTGATATAATATAATATATAATGATATATAGATTATAGATATATATATATATATACTCTATATGATATATATATCGAGATATATATATGATTCTCTGAGCAGTTCATTATGATACCAGCCATGAAAGACACTAAACTGCTTTAGTCTATTTAAGTATCCCAAAAAGAGTATATGCATGATTTCTGTATGGACTTTATATTCATAGGTAATTGCGTTGAAAAAGGAACAATGTAGTGCTGAAATTGAAATGGTGCCATAATTGTCGAAATTCAGAAACATTTTGGTCTATTACAAGGCTGTATTAGAACTTTGCACATTTTTCTGTTTTCCAGGATGAAATTATAAGGAACATTGCACAAACGTCTATCATAGATTACGTACCGAAACAATATTCAAGAAATAGCGTGATATGCTTTTGCAATGAAGGTACTTAATCAATGATTGAAAAGTCTTAAATATGGAAGGAATGATGAAAATAATCGCAGTATTAAAGACTACCCTGTTACATTCTAGCACACGGTGAAAATGAAGGGTGTAACGGTTTGAGAAAGATTAGAGCAGCTCGGCCCAACCTCTGTCGCCTCAAAGCACGCCTAAACCGCACACCTCAAAACTGTCCCGGCCCGGGAATCATCATTACAATCAGTGTCTCCTTGATATCGGCGCATCTGCCAGTTATTGCCTACTGCGATCTGATGCAAGCATAGGCGGGAAAATCTGCTCGCCTCCGATGGCTGCGTGGTGATTGACTGGGACGAAAGAAGTGGGATCGAGCGGGAAGACCGGAAGAGAGCGGCGCGGATGAATAAGCGCTTGATGAGTGGAAAACGAGGGCCCTTTAGGGGCGACCTTTTATACGTTTCTCGATGCCGGGTTTCATCGGCAGCGAGGTCAGGCGGCAGGCACAAGTAGGCATGAGGCCCGCGTGTCAGGGGAACAGCAATCCGCAAAGTTAGTACGCCCGAGACGGAAATACTAAGCATTTCTAAATGAAAAGGGAATAATATGTAGGATGTACATAAATAGAAGGAAAGCGATATACTGAAATAAGCCGGAAGAATGATTTCAGACTACACCTTTTAATAAAGCGGCCAGGGCCAAGGCCCTTAGCCGGCAACTCAACAATCTGCCTCATATCCGTATCTCTCATGTTTATCGGTGGATCAATCAATCGGTTCACTCTACTCTACCTATCTATCATGTTCTAGCAATCCCATCCCTCCCTATTTATCGTGAGCAGTACCTACGGATATTGTTCCATCTGTTTGTCTACCTGTTGGTTCCCTCTCCGTTTCCCATTCTCCCTCTTTCTCCATCAAACCCCTTATCCTCTCTCATTCACACATTCCTCATATTCCACATCTACCTCACTCACCTAACCCCTCTATCTCTCTTCTTCCTCGAGCTCTCTATCTTATGCACACATTCTCTCTTTCTCTTTCAAATCCCTTCTCTCTCTCTTCTCGCCTCTCTTTTTCTCCTCATAACCTCCTCCCCGATCTCTTTTAACCATTGTTTCCTTTTCTATCTTTCTTCTCGTCTTTCTCCTATCACTCCGCTCTCCTCTCTCCTTCTCTCTCTCTCTCTCTCTCTCTCATCTCTTCTGTCTCTCGCTGATCTCTCTCTTCTCCTCTCTCTGTCCTCTTCTCTCTCTCTATCTTCTCCGCTTCTCTCTCTCTTCCTCTCTCCTCTGTCCTTCTCACCCCTTTCTTTCTGTTTATTTCCGCCACTCGGGGCATATGAGTGATTCCGTAAACAAAAATCAACAACAATCCGCCATTGAGTTCGGTGATACTTAATTTCATACTCAACTTTAAGCTGGAGGAGAAATTATGATAATGGCGGTAATGATTCAATGTGAATAATGCTCATGTTGACAGATTTAATAGCAACTTCAGCTGAAATGGAAAACGAGCGATATCATAATTTCATTTTTGCTTCATCAAAAGGGTTATCACAGTTCGGAATGCAAAATGAGGAAAAAAGAAGCAACAATGCGTGAAATCATTCTATTTTTATGTGATGGCACAATTCATGACGCCATCGATCTCGTCACCTCCGAACGTTAAAGGAGCAAGACAGCATATAATTTACAGAATAACCATTATATACCTTTTAATAGTTGCGAATCGACGTTCTGTTATCTAATCTCTTCGTCCTGTTTTGATAGTCTCTCTGATCTCAATGTTATAAGAAGCATCATAAAACGATTGAGCCATTCTTATCGTAGACAGGGCCTTCTCATCACTTTCGTCAAACTTTCTTTTTAAACATCCGTTATACAGAATTCGTAATGTTGAAACTATTAAGTTCCGAAAAGAGCAAACCATTTGGGATACAGAATTTACAGAATACCGCATTGATAACGTTATCGTGTCGTTATACCAATAGGGATGGAAAAAACGTAATATTGTTCGTTCTTGTAACATTAAACAAAATCCATGAAAGAGGAGCGAGAAAAAGAAAGACAGAGATGACACACACACACACACCACACACAAACACACACACACACACAACACACACACACAACACACACACACACACTACTTCCTAATTAAAGAGAGCTTCTAAGTCCCGAAAACACCGGATGAGGTTGAGAACAAAGTGACGTAATATACGAAGGTCATGTCAGCGTAATAAAATGACAAGGCAACATCTTACAATTTTCTCGACACACACAAACACAACTATATATATATATATATCATATAGCTATATATAGTCGATGATAGTATAGATAATATATATAGATATAGATATATATATATATTAAATATATATGTATACTATATGTGATACAGAGATATAGATTATTATAATATAGATATTATATATACATATTTATATATATTACTATATATGTTTGTGCTGGGTGTGGGTGTGTGTGTGTGCGGTGGCCGGTTGTGTGTGTGTGGTGGGTGTGATAATGTGTGTGTGGTGTGGAGGAAAATTGTAAGAGATAAAAAGGACATGTTCTTCCAATTACTCGCCTTGATATGACCTTGTGATTAAATATGTGTCTGGTATGTAAGAGATATGATAGATAATATATAAGATATATATATTATATAATAATAATATCATACGTTAATATATATATATATAGTCTATAATATATATATATAGAATAGAATATATGCAGAGATGATATATAATTATATAATATAAACACACACAACACACAAATACACATACACACACACACATAAAATATATATAGATAAGATATATAGCTATATATATATATACATATACACATATATATTATATATGATATAGTATATATGTATATATATACATATATATATATAATATACATATAATAATATATATATATATAATAGTATATATAGAGAATATAATATATATATATAGTAATATATATATATATATATCTATATATACATGTGTGTGTGTGGTGTGTGGGTGGTCTGTGTGTGTTTATGTTGTGTTAGTATATGTAATATATATATATATAATATTATATATATATAGATATAAGATATATATGTCTATATATACACACACACACACACACACAAACCACACCACACACACACACCACACAACCACACACAAACCACACACACACACACACACCCCACACAAAAACACACACACACCCACATCACACGCACCCCCCCCATCCCCCACCATGCGCAACACGCACATGACACCACACAACACATGCACACAAGCACACGGCATGCACACACAACCACACACACACACACAAACACACACACACAAACACAATATACATATAAACATGGACGTGACATGAAATAACTGATAATCATGCGCAAGCCACATCAGCCACTGGGATTAGAAGTGACAGTGTACATTTTTATCTCAAGTAAAATAAATCATTTGTTTTATCAATCTTCGAGCATGGTCAGTAACTCATGCGGTCAAACAAAGATCGATGGTAAGGTATAAATGAATTCCGAGCCCTTGTGAAACCAAACGCAGTTAAAACTTGCTGTGAGATTTACTGCGGCCGTGGTCAGTGTGGTCAGTCTACCTTCACAGAATATACAGTGACAGAATATAGATCGCTATTGATAGCACGCTTGAATCAGAACTAAATATTTTGAAACCTCCTGCGGCCAACTCATGGCCTGCACCATATCTGACCACGCTCCAGGGAATTGAGTGCAAACAAATTGCTACAATATAAAACAGACCGAGCCTCAAAAAATTGCCGTTTGCGTCATTTTGTCTCTGAAAAGTATCCTCTCCGGGAATATAAGTGTATTTGGAAAAAGAGAGAAAAATAAAGAAAAAGTATTTTTAATTCAAAACGGACCAGAAGAAGACGTTTCTCTGAAGCTTTCAGATATTCTCAAAATGCGGTGAAAGCAGTCACGTTTTATATTTTCGTTCCTCCGAATTTTGTTCAGGGGAAGTGACCTGCCCGATGACCTCTCCTCCCGCGAAACAACCCTCCATGTCCCTCCTCTCTAGTGCTCTCTGTAATCTGTCGCATATCGATCGTATCTTCCTATCCTCTCTGGACATGTCCTTCTCTCCCTTCTTTCTATCCTTCGCCATGTTCTCGTACCTCTCGGGACTTCTCGTGATGTAATGAGTTCCTTCTTTCCCTCTCCCCCTCACTAGCGCCTTTCCTGTTATCTCCTCTCTAGTGTTCCCCCTCTCGTGTCCCCTTCAACCATCCATTCTTTACATCTTCCTTTCTTTTCGTCACCTCCTAGTTCCATCCTGTCCTTTACCATATTGTCCTCCCCTAACAACTGGCCACCACGACCCTCAGTTGGGCCCGTATGATATTCCGATACAAGACGTCCAAGGAAAAGGTCAACATCTACGCCTCCGCTCACGCGCCCTGAGACCGACGGCTGTCCGCGCGATTGCACTCAATTAAGCTCTCACCCGGAGTCAGCGGACGGTCCGCTGCAGCTCACGGTTTTGGGAGACATGCAGGCGTCGCCCTCAGTATGCTGCCGATTTTTGGGAGTCGGCCGCCTCCCCCCTTTCGGAGCACTTGGTTGTGGCCGGGAAGGGACTAATGCATATGAATACACAACGGCACCACAGGACACACACCCCAACCCACACACACACACACATACACACACACACACAACCACCACACACAAACAAACAAACACACAACATTACACACACACACACACACCCGCACACTCATACACACACACACACACCACACACACACCACACAACATACACACACACAACACACACAGATATATATATACGATATCGATAATGAATACATATTATATATAGATATATATATAGAAGATATATATGAGGAGAACTAAATATATATATATAATATGATTATATATATAGAAGAGAGTGCTAGTAATATTATATGTGTGTGGTGGGTGTGTGTGTGTGTGGGGGTGTGTGTAGTATAGTGTAGTGTGGGTGGTGTGGCTTGTGTGTGTGTATAAAATAGATAAAGTAATAAGTAAATAAATAAATAAAAAATATTGTAGATGATGTTATCGATATATATATAGATATATCAATATTATAGGATAGATGATTAGATACATATATAGATATATATGATATAGAAGAGAGAATATTAGATATATGAAAGAATATACAGATAGAGATCAATATAGCTATATATAGGATAGAATATAGTATATAATATAAGAGCTAGAGAGAGAGAGATATGATAGAGAGATGAAGCAGATAATAGAGAGATTAGATATATAGTATAGATTAGATATAATACACAACAACACACACACCACAACACACAATATATAGAGGATACACACACACACAAAATCAAAATATAATAGAGATTAGAGATACACAAACACAACACACACACACACACACACACACTACACCACACAACATTAATATATTATATATATAGAGAGATGATATAGATATAGATAGTATAGATATTATATTATAGAGTATATATAGATATATAAGATATATATATTGTTTTGTTTTGGGTAACAAATATTCACTCTAATATGTATCTGATCTACATCTATCTATCGTATCTATTGAGTCATCTATATATCTATTCTATACTATATATCGATCTATCTAGTCTAATCTATATATATATACATATATATAATATCATCCACAACACACACCAAACATGATATGATAGAGATATATATATATATATATATATAAGATAGATATAGATATGATATACAAGATAATATATATATATAGATATGAGAGATATATATATATATATATATTATATATATATATGATATAATCTAGCTATCTAATACAGATATATACATATATAATATATATATATATATATTATATAATATATATATAGACACTAGTATATATATAGATCTATCGATAATAGTATTATATTGTCCTGGGTAGACAATAAAACTGCACCTAGGGTTCCCTTGAACAAGGATAGCACCATATTAGCTCCCGATACCAGGGTTTGCGGTGCAAATGTCGCAGAAGTGCAGTGGATATCTGGTGAAAACACCTTCAGTTCTACTGATACTGTTTCACCAAATAATATCGTTGGCCGTATACAGTGTAAACTGTTTTCAAAGCGGCAGAGATAGTCTCCTAAAGTTGGAGAATCGAGTTGAGACTGAAGGCTGGGGGATTCCACTCAAACTTTATTTTCCTGACAAACCTCCTACACCAATGAAAATACAGAATACCCGAAATCATACCACATCGCCCGTGCGTGGGTCTCAGGGGCGCGTAGTTAGTGGGCAACCAGGCTGGACAATGTTAAAATGCCTGAAGTAACAAAAGAAGATAAAGAAAACAGGTCCAATCCAATAAGAAAAACACATATAAAAATCGGAGTGGAAAACGTAAGGAAAATTGAAAGAGAGGGTAAATACATACGGTCTGTAACGAATGGATAGATCAACAGCAAATACTAGGCATCAGTGAGACAATGGAAAAGTAATGGAAGTTTCAAAATAAAGAAAAACAAGACAGTTCTTTTTTTGGAAAAGAGAAGGAAATTATAGTCACGGAGTTGCAAGATTTCACGAAAAAAAACTGGCAAAGCAACTAACTGTGTACAGCCCAATAAATGGTCGCATTTTAAAAAGGCAGAATACAGCAAAACCTCATATATAGGATATACAAGCATACGCACAACACAATTGGCAGTGATGAAGAAATGGATTTTTTTTTATAAAACCTCTCCAAGATACTTTAGACACAATCTTGCCATAACAGAGATGTAAAAAAATAATGTGGAGACCTCAACGGCCAAAGTAGGAAAAGAATCGAAAAAAATTACACTCCTCTTCCAGTGGAAAATCGTCCTTGGCGATATAAATGAAAGAGGTAAGGATTTATTGAACGTAGTTACAAATATATAGTTTATAGCCAAGTACATTGTTCCAACACCACCCAAGACACTTGTCACGTGGTTTGCACAAGACAAAAGAACACGCAACCAAAGACTACATGTGCTGACCCAAAAATGGAAGAGTTGCATAAAAAATTCCAAACAAGACCTGGTGCACGACTTGCAACAGTGACCACAAACTACTAACATCGACTTGAAAAAAGACTCAAAAAGATGGAACGTCCAACACACTCTAAAGCTCGACTACAAAACTCTGATAACAATTACAGAATTTGCAGTGTCAACAAATTTGAAATACTCAATCAATGGAAGATGATAAAACACCAAAGAGTTGTGGGAAAGAAGGAAAAGCACTCCGTGAGCACGCTCAGAAAAACTATCGCCAAAAAGAAAAAGACAAATCCCCCTGGCTATCTGAAAAAAACACTAAGTGAAATTGAAAACAAGAAGATGCTAAAATAAAAAGGTACAAAAATCCAGTTTGCAAAAGTAATTTACAAAAAACAAAATAAAAAATACAAAAATTCAAGATTATTGCGACAAGATAGGAACAAAATATTTAAATGAACATCTGCCAGAGATGAAAACTGTTCTTATCAATAAAGAACAACTAAAAACTCTCCAAGGAGTACGAAAACATCCAGAAAGTTTAAACCTACAATGGACACTATCAAAACTGAAGATGGACTGTTTATGTGATGGAAAAGAAGTCAAAAAGAAGATGGAATCACTATTGTTTCCAACTTATACAAAGAAAAAAAAAAAACAAACATTAATTAGGACTCAATGACAGCGGGATGAACCACCGCCACTGCTGGACGAAGTTATAAAAGCCATAAAAGAAGTAAGAATAACAAGAGCCCTGGAATAAGATGAAATAACAGCAGAAACTAATTAAGAATGCTGGCGAAAGTGTTGAAAACTTTTCTACAACCCTGTACAAAAATAGGAATGAAGAAAAAATTGGCCCGAAGACTGGGTAAAATCAGTCTTTGCTCCATACCTAAAAAAGGTGACGAAACTCCACATGCAACAATAATAAGACAATTGCCTAATAAGTACAGCAGCAAAATTTTGTTTTGAAAATTATGCTGAAAGAAGAAGTGAAGTTAAGGAGGAAATGCGAGCAACGAAAGCAGGTTTCGCCTGGAAAAGGTACAGAAACCAGATTCTAAATTTAAATGATCATAGAGAAAAAACAGAGACATCAAAAAGACTATAACTGTGTTTCACGACTGGAAATCTTGATAATGTTGATCACGATATCCTCGGAAAACATGTACGATATAAGTTTCCAAAACACCATAATTCCCAATTAATTAAAGCTGTATGACCAAAAACAAGCAGCTGTAATGAACAACTTCATGGGTAACAGATGGTTCGAAAGTCAAACAAGGAGTACGGACAGGGTTGCATTATGTCCTGCACTCGTAATATATATTATGAAACAATTAGAGAGGTGCTCTAGAGAATAGAGCATTTTGAAGCAAACTGTGGATGTGGAGGAAACAAAATACAAAAATCTGAGTACGCGATGATATAGTTTTGATTGCCAGCAGTATCATGAACTACAACAACTACTAGATAAAAGGTCATAGAAGCAGACGAAAATGGCTGGCTTATTTCGTAATGCCAAGAAAAAAAACTAAGATCATGCGATTCAAAGAAAACCGGCAATGAAACAATGATGAACATGTTACAATCAATGGAATGATTGGGGAAAATTTCAAAATTCAAATTGGAAGGTTTAACAAACATAGTTAATTCCGAGATAAAAAGAGAAAAAATTTGGGAAAAGCCGAAAGCTTTTTTAACCCAAAAAACAAGCATATTAGGGAAAACAAATTTTTAAAAAATTATCATTGCAATTCGGGTTTGGTTGTGAAGTGAAGCAAAAAGGAGGTTTTAAAATTGTGATTCAAGGAGTAAAAGAAGAAGAAGCCAATGAATGAATTTGAAAAAATTTGGGAAAGACCGGGGGAAATTTTGGGAACAGAAAATAAGTTTATTGGCATTATGGAAAAAAGAGAAAAAAATTTGACAGGGATGGGATGAAAGAGGAAAGGAAAAGGCCAATATTGACAAAACCAAAAATTTCCTTTGGGGTAAGGGAAAAAAGGTATTTCAATTTTTTTTCCAAGGATTAATTCTTTCTCCGGGCAGGAAATTGTAGATTTATAAAAACAAATTTAAAATATTATTTTTTGTATATTAAAAAAAAGAAATGGAAAATAAAAGATAAACCCTTTAAAGTTTCCTATAAATATTCTATCCAAATGTTATAGAGAATTTTTTTTAATAAATTTTTTTTATTGAAATCATATATTAAAATTAAAAAAGCTAAGATAAATAATATTTAATTTTCACAACAATCATTATTAAATGTTTTATTTTTAAAATATTTTACCTTATTTAATTAATTTATATTTTTATAAAATTAATATATATAATATATAAAAATATTTTCCGTTAAATTGTGAAGAACTGGGGCATTACAGGGAAAATAGGGTTTTATATTAGGTTCCCCCATGATTTCCCAAGGAGTAGTGTTTATAATCGTTAATTTATCAATAAAAAAAACAAAATATATATATTATATATATTTTTGTTTTATTTTAGTTTTTTTATTGTATTATAATAATATTATATATACATAAAATTTTTTTGGGGGGGGGGGGGTTACTCAAAAAAAACCCTTATATATACAACTTATTTAAAATTTAAAATTTTTAAAAATTTAAAAAAAAAAGTGGTGTTTGGGGGGGGGGTGTGGGGTTTGGGGGGTTTTCCCCCCTTTTTTTCCCCCCCAACCCAAATAAGAACAAAAAACCCAAAAAACAAAAAAAAAAAAGGAGATTTGGAAAAATTTACCCCGGGCCCCCAAAAACCCAGGGAAAATCCCAAACCCTTTTAAAAGGGGGGGAAAAGCCCCCCCCAACGGTTTTATCGGGGTGGGGCGGGGGGCCCAATGGTTCTTTATCTCTGGTGAATCATCAATGTATTAGTAAAGACAGCGCCAAGATAAGTGAACTTTTTCACATTTTCCACAATCATTCCATTTATGAATAGCAAAACACTCTCCGTGTGATACAATGGAGGAAAAACCCACAAGCAAAAACTAGATTTATGAAAATGAGATAGCAGTTTCGAAATCCACCTGGATTCCATCTTCAGGGTCTGAAGAGGAAAGGGAGAGGAGGGGGTATAAAAGAGAGGAGAGGAGAGCAACGGGAACACGGGGCGGTGAGGACAGACGAACGGAAGCAGAGGAAGGTTCACATCAGGTCGGAGGTCAGGCGGACTATGACGCCGGGTGGCCGGCTAAGGTTAGAAGCGGAGGATATGGAAGCAAGGAGGCTGTCAGCAGGAGAAAAGCCGCTGTTCAAGTTGATATTAGGCAGCTAGCTTTATTAAGGAGAGATTCCACCCGTCTGCGGGGGTGGACATCGGCGTAAGGAAACAACAATCCGCGCTGCTGACCAGTCCATCTGATGGCCCGTGTCCCTGATGGCAAAAGAGGGGTTATTGTTGTGTCCCCTGGATATAGGTACTATGTTGAGACACGACGATTGGTAAGACTGGCGCCTGTTTCGACAAAGTACTGCTTGCACAGGAGGCACATGGAACAGCATAGGTGCCCACCCTTCGCGGAGGACAGGAGCGGCAGTATGGACCAGGTGCGACGGAGAGTGTTCCCCTGGCGAAGATCAGCCTGCAGTTGAGAGGGGGAAGAGGGCGACGGAGAGAGTAAATTTCCTCAGTGTAGGGCAGGCTGAGGACGGCAAATGAGGAGTCAGTTTAGGAGGAGAGTCGTGAAGAAGGTACGCCGCGCCTGGATAACGCGGCGTCTAGAACATGACCAGGGTAGCACAGTTGGAGAAAGAGCGACGAAGAAGCCAATCTCTCCGTCCAGGTATGGGGGTCACAGATGAAAGGGCGCGAAGGAACAGCGAGGTGGACAACACCTCTCTTCACATGGAAGGGTGAGTATGAGAAGAAGTTATGTACATACCACATGCATGGTTTCCTGTTATGGAGAAGGAGAAGTGGTCAGCCAGAGCGAGGGACTAAGTGTCCAAGAAAGGTGAACCTGTTGTCAACCTCCCATTCCACCTTGAAACGGATGGAAGGAGAGAGAAGTTCAGCTGCATCAGGAAACCGGAAACAGAGTCAGGGTCATGAGGCCAGAGACAAAGACGTCGTCGACATACCTCAGCCAGATCTACGGCCGAAGGAGATGAAGGGCGAAGCTCAGACTCGAAGAATTCCATGAACAGGTTTGCCAGGACTGCGAGAGAGTGGAGAGCCCATGGCAACACGCAACGTCTGAGAGTAAAAACGACCTTCGAAAGAAAAGGATTAGAATCCACACACAGACGAATCAGCTGGAGAAGGCGTCGGTGGGCAGAGGGAGACGAGGATCCTCTGCGGGGAGCTCCTTCTGGAGGAAAGCAAGCGACATATCAAGCGACTTGGTGAACAGGGAGTCAACGTCAAGACTCATCCATGGTCAACGGTGAAGCTCCGCGAACGCGGGAGATGAAGTCTGAGAGTGGCGCAGTGAGCAGGAGAAGAAGGTGCCAAGAAGGGGAGTGAGACACTTTGCCAGCCAGGCAGCAAGAGGGTGCGTCACAGATCCCCGGGAGAGGATGGGGCGCAGAGGCACGGCCGGATTATGGTTTTAGGAAGCCCATAGAAATGAGGGAGTCGAGGGTTGATGACCCTGAATCCTCTGCGTATAGATTCGCCTCCGGAAAAAACAGGCTGCTATCTCTTTCAGGCGACGGTGGAAGGAGCAGCAATGCCGTTCACGGGGGGTCACTAGTCAGGTAGCATAAGTGGAGGCGTCATCAACAGGTCATGGGCCTTCTGCAGGTAAGAGGCACGGTCGAGGACCACCACCGAGTTGCCCTTGTCAGAGGGCAGAATGGTGAAGTCCTCCCTGCGCAGCTTTGAAGGGCCTCATCGGTAACGCCTAGGAAGGGAAGGGTTAGGATGGAGGAGAGATTCGAGGGCCGGATGAAAGCACCACGAAGGAGAGAGACATCAGGCAAAAGAGTTCCTGTGAGCAGAGATGAAAACGGTCAAAGGAGGAAATAATGTCGATGGAGGTATAGGGGGTGAGGGCGCGCGAGTAAAGGAAAGGACCGAAACCAGGAGTTGAAGCTGGTGGGGGGTCAAGGACAGGAAGATAAGTGGTAACAGCGTCGGTGAGGAGAAGTCGGGACCAAGGACTGCCGGCGGTCAGGCTGGAAAGTTTCTGGGAGAGAGCGTGGCCATGGTTGGTGGAGAGGGACCGGGAAGAATCATGGGCAACGCCCGGACATGAGCTGGAAGATATGTCTAGGGAGACGCTCCTCCAGGAAGTCCGAACGTGCATGTGAACGGTAGAAGGCATTGCTCGACGTCCCTCCTGCAGCACGAATGCGTTCAAGGAGGAGAGAACGTGCATAGTCCGGAAAGGGAGATCCTGCCTCAGAATGGTTTCAGTAAAATTAGCGATGTTCCAATCATTCCATTGATTGTAACATGTTCATCATTGTTCATTGCCGGTTATCTTGAATCTTCATGATCTTAGTTTCTTGGCATTAAGAAAAAGCAGCCTTTTCGCTGCTTCCCCTCTAACGTTATTATAGTTGTTGTAGTTCGTGATACTGCTGGCAATCAAAACTATATCAGGCGTACCTTAAGATTTGATAATTTGTATCCTCCACATACTACAGTTCCTTCAAAATTCTGTAGCAGCTTCCTCTCAAATTGTTTCAGAATATATGTTAAGAGGGCGGAGACAGAATGCAACACTGTCGCACTCCTTGTTTGACTTCGAAACACTGGTAACCCATAAGTGAGTTTTTACAGTTGCTTGTTGTTGGCATACATGGCTTTTATAGTTTGATGATGTGTTTTGGAAACTTAATATCTTTCATGTTATTCCATGAGGGATATCTAGATCAACAGTACAAGAGCTTTTCAAAGTAATCCCGATGAAACAAAGGCTATAGGTCTTTGATGTTCCTGTTTTTCTCTATGATCAATTTTAGATTAGATCTGGTTTCTGGTACCTTTTTCCCGGGCGGAAAACCTGTTGTTCGATGCAAATTTCTTCTCTTAATCAGCTTCATTCTTGCAGCAATAATTTTCCAACAGATTTTGCTGCTGTGACTTATTAATTGCAATTGTCCTGTTATTGTTGATTGGAGTGCATCACCTTTTTTAGTATGGGAGTAAAGAACTATTTTACCCAGTCTTCTGGCCATCTTCTTTTATTCCATATATTTTTGTACAAAGGTTGTTAGAGAAGAAGTATTCAACACTTTCGCCAGCATTTTTGATTAAGTTCGCTGTGTTCATCTATTCCCGGGGCTCTTGTTATTATTCTTTACTTCTTTATGGCTTTTATATTCGATCTAGAGTGGCGGTGGTTCATCTTCGTTGTCATTGAGTCTAATGTAATGTTGTTGTTAGATCTTTATTCTTTTTGTAGAGGTGGAACAATTATGATTCCATACTATCTGTGACTTCTTTTCCGATCACATAAAACAAGTCCATCCCTTCAGTTTTTATAGTGTCCATTGTAGGTTTAAATTTTCGTTTGTGATGTTTCATATATATAGATATTATATATATATATATAATATATATATATATATATATTATTATATATGAGATATGTATATATATATATATATAATATATATATATATATATATAATATATATATATATATATTATATATATTATATATATATAACACACACATAAAGTATATAATATATACATTTAATATAAATATAACTATACATATATATATATATATATATATATATATATATATACATATATAATATATTATATAGATAGATATGTGTGTTGTGTGCGTGGTGTGTGTGTGTGTGTGTGCTATGTGTGTGTTTTGGTGTGTGTGTGTGTGTGTGATGTGTGTGTGTTGTGGTGTGTGTGTGTGTGTGTGTATTTTTGTGTATGTGTATATATATACACATAAATGTATAAATATATAAATAAAATAAATATATATATACTATACATCAGTATATATATATATATATATTATATATATATATATATATATATATATATGTATATATTAGAAATGTATATATGTATGTATGGATCATACATATTACGCATACATACATATGTTTATGAGTATATATGTATATATGATCATCTATGTGAATATCAAAATATATATATATAAATATATATATAAAATATATATATATTTATATATATATATATATATATATATATATATATATGCCTTATATATATATATTAATACCCATATTGGTATGTCTGTATATTTATACATACACACACACACAGATTATATATATATACATTCATAAGTATATGTGTATATGATATATATATATAGATATATATATATATATATATATATATATATATATATATATATGTGTGTGGTGTGTGGTTGTGTGTTGTGTGGGTGTGTGTGTGCGTGTGTGGTTGTGTGTGTGTGTGTTGCTAAATACTTACGTATATATACATATATATCATATTCATCATATAAGCGGGCTAAGCCGACGGATGGGCGCTGGGGCCGCCAATCCCCCCTTTCGTTCCAGCCACGGAGGATCCTTCGAGGTGAGTCTCCAGGCAGGCCCATGGCCCATACTCTAGTTTTCGCGACAAGTGTCGTCGAGCTGCCCAAGTCATGACCTCCTGGGTCTCCTAAAAGGCCTCTCCACCAGGGTTTTTGGAAGAGACCAACTTGATAGGGCAGGGTCGCTCCACAGGGAAACGAGCTGCCCAGAGATATGGAACTCTACCAAGGTATGTAAAACAATCTGTAACTCAATGTCCCGCCACAAACATGGATCGCATGAGCAGGGTCCCCTACAGCCCCCAAAGTCCTGAATCTTGGTCTGTCTTGGTCCAGAACACCTCTAGGCCTAAGGGCTTCTCCAATTGCCTAAATCACCAAGAGGTTCGACAGACCCCCATCACAATTTACAGCATTCTTCAGTACCAATATTAAAAGGTTGCTATTAGACCATAATCTGCGTCGCGAATTCCCCTGAGTTTCAGGTTCTCCCATAGCGATTCTCGATGCATCGAGTAAAAGCTTTCCGTCTTGAGTATTCGGTATATGTGACTTCGCCAGGAGTAAATCCAGACTGTCTGGCTCTGATGCCTCAGTATGTGGTTACGGATCCTTTTCAGAAGAATGTGGGGGAGAACTTTGCCTGGTATGCGAGCAGTTGTAATGCCACGGTAGTTGCTAATGCTACAATCCCAACGACTCCCCTTCCCCTTTCAGAGAGGGATGACCACGCCCCTCAGCAGGTCAGGGGGAATGGTACCAGACTGACAGATGGCAGTCAGGACTATATGCAGGCCACGAGCCATAGGTTCACCCCCAGCCTTTAGCAGTTCAGCAGGGATATCACTATGCGTGCAGCTTTACCACTCCTAGCTTGGAAATCGCATCCTACGTCTATTAGGATAGGAGGTTCCTCACTGATGGGAGGGTTCAGCACAGGTACTGTGACAGCGCTTGCATCCAAGCAATTGTTGCGAAGGTCTACCTGGTACAACTGCTCAAACTACTCAAGCGCAACGTCACGAACCCCAACATTAATTGAATGATCCGTCCATCGCGGATCGGACTGCGTCATCTGTGAGGAGGGCTTAGAGTCAGCTTTCTCGGGGCTTGGTAGGCAGGGGAAGGTCGTTTACCAAGAAATGCCTTCAACCTCCTCAGCAAGATTCATGATGAACTGTTCCTTGTCCCTTCTCAGCAGTGTCCGAGCCCTACATACTAGTGGCCTCTAATGTCTCCAGGAGAAGATGGAAATTTGCCTTGCCCTCGGGTGTACGCCAATGGACTCCTGGGTTGCTTCGAGTGTTACACACTTGCAGAGCTCCACAGAGCAACTGGGTCAATCAGGTTGTGAGTTCTGTGAATTGGTCAAGCAGACTGCCAGGTGAAACCCTACAGGCACACTCTTCCTCCCTTAGTCTGTTCAAGTGAAAAAACACATTAGGGTGGCCAATGGAGGGACGGGGAGTTTGAAGTGGATCCGCAGGGTAGCCACAACCAGTCTATGAATCAGTTGCCACGGAACTCGGCACTCCGGTAAACCCTGCAGTTTGGAGAATCTTCCATCGTCGTGCTAACAAGAATGTGGTCGATCTCATGGGCCCACTGTGCCCGTATAGCTGTACATGTCAAGCAATGGGGTTGGATCCTCATTTGCTGAGAAGGAGGCTATTCTCGCTGCTGGGATCAGCTCCGAGCCCATGGGGGCCGGACAGACATCTCATAGCCAGCTTGGTCACAGCGGAATACCGCATTGAAGTCACCCAGAATAAGTACAAAGTTCTTGCGGGTGCAATTATCTGCCACAGATGTGAGTTTGGTGGAGAAAGCCTTTTTCACATCAAGTTTACCTACATCGGTAAAAGCGTATACAGCAAATAAGAGCATGAAGCCAAACGCATGCTTCACTCTCAATGCATAATACGCTCATCAACCGGTGTCACCTCAACTAATCAAGGGGCTGAAGTCGGCTGGAGATGGCTATGGCTACACCCTGGAGATTGCTGCAGCAGACAGTAGTAGGTGTACCCATCCAAACACTGATTCCAGGCCGCTACAGGTCTTCTCACCGCTGAGAGGGCAGTGCTCTCAATTTCACAGTCCCTTCAATTCCATGATGGCACGATGGTAACCACTCCTCCTCCACAAGTACCGGAGTTCCAAGCCGCCTAACCAGAGAGCTCGTCTGAGGTTAAGCCTCGGATGGTCACTCCGGGTGCATGCCACCTCTGCACCCCTACCCGACAATGCCCCAAAGTAAAGGGGGTCAGCGGGCTGTGGAACCAGCCCATCCGCCTGTAGGTTCCCGAGGGCTTTTGAACCAAAAGCTTCATGGTGGAATTACCACCTGCCGGGGCGCAGGCGGACAAGTAATTCTCGTTCCAATAGTACACACAAACATTTGCCCAACCAGCAGACCCACAGACGCCTTACTTGCTGGGTGGGAGGGACTGCACCCCTCCCCACATATCCATTTACTTGCTCATTGCCAAAGGGTCTTCTGGGGGAAGGAGGACTGGCAGGCCCACCTCACCTG
>NC_051387.1:20113749-20122912 GCF_015228065.2 Penaeus monodon
TTCATGTCTCCCTATTGCTGTATACGCTTACCGATGTAGCTCAAACTGATGTGTGAAAAAGGCTTTCTCCACCAAACTCACCTCTGTGGACAGATAATTGCACCAGCAAGAACTTTGTATTATCTGGGTGACTCAATGCGGTTATCCGGCTGTGACCAAGCTGGCTATGAAGATGTCTGTCGGCCCCCATGGCTCGGAGCTGATCCCAGCAGCGAGAATAGCCTCCTTCTCAGAAAATGAGATCCAACCGCATTGCTGGACATGGTAAGCTATACGGGCACAGTGGCCAATGAGATCGACCACAGTCTTGTTAGCACGCGATGAAGATTCTCCAAAATGCAGTGGTTACCGTTAGTGCCGAGTTCCGGGCACTGATCATAGACTAGGTTGTGGCACCCTGCGATCCACTTCAAAACTCCCCGTCCCTCCATTGGCCACCATAATGGTTGTTTCACTTGAACAGACTAAGGGCAAGGAAGAGGGTGCCTGTGGGTTCACCATGGCATCTTGAACAATTCACAGAACTCGACAACCAGGATGAACCCAGTGCTCTTGGGGGAGCTTTCAAGTGTGATAACACTCGAAGGCAACCCAGGAGTCCATGGTGCGTACACCCCTGAGAGGGCAAGGCAGAATTCCACTCCTGGAGACATTAGAGGCCACGAAGTATGTAGTGCTCGGACACTGCTGAGAAGGGGACCAAGGAACAGTTCATCAGGAATCTTGCTGAGGGAGGTTGAAAGGCATTCTGTGGGTAAACGACCCTTCCCCCTGCCCTACCAAGCCCGAGAAAAGCTGAACTCTAAGCCCTCCTCACAGATGACCGCAGTCCGATCAGCGGTATGGCCGGATCATCTCAGATTTGTTGGGGTTCGTGAACGTTTGAGCGTTGAGCCTGAGTATTTTGCGCAGTTGTACCCGTTAGACCTTTCAACAATTAGCTTGGATGCAAGCGATGTCACAATACCTGTGCGACCTCCAATCAGTGAGGACCTTCCTATCCTAATAGGGACGTTAGGATGGCGATTTCCAAGCCCTGAGATGGTTTAAAAGCTGCAGGCCATATGTGATATACCCTGCAGAACTGCCTAAAGGCTGGGGGGGAACCTATGGGGCGGAGGCTGCATATTAGTCCTGACTGCCATAACTGGCAGTATGGTACCATCCCCTGACCTGTCTGAGGGGCGTGGTCATCCCTCTCTGAAAGGGGGAAGGAAAGGGGAGGCCGGTTTGGATTGTCAGCAACTACCGTGGCATTACACTGCCTCGCATCCCAGGCCAAAAGTCTCCCCCACATTCTTCTGAAACGGATCCGTAACCACCTACTGAGGCATCAGAGACCAGAGCAGTCTGGATTACTCCTGCAAGCCCACAATAGACCGAATACTCAAGAAGGCGTTTTACTCGATGCATTCAGAATCGCTATGGAGAAGAACAATGAAACTCAGGGGAATTCCGACCCCCCCCCCCGCAGATTATGGGTCTAATAGCATAGCTTTTATATTGGGTAAAAAATGACTGTAAATTGTGGATGGGGGTCTGTCGAACCTCTTGGTGCATTTAGCAATTGCAGAAGCCTTAGGCCTAGAGGTGTCTGCGACCAAGACAAGATTCAGACTCTTTGGGGGCCTGTATAGGCGGAACCCGCCTCAGTCGATCCATGTTTGTGGCGAGGACATTGGAAGGTACAGATTGTTTTACATAACCTTGGTAGAGTAGTCCATATCTCTGGGCTAGCGTTTCCCTGTGGACGACCCTGCCCATCAAGTTGTCTCTTCCAAGACAACCATGGTGGGAGGAGGCCTTTAGGATGACCAGGAGGTCATGACTTGGGCAGCTCGACGACACTGTCGCGTGAGGAAACTAGAGATGGGCCATGGGATGCCTGGAGTACTCAACTCGAAGGATCCTCGTGGCTGGAAGCGAAGGGGGATGCGGCCATGCGCCCCCGTCGGCGTTAGCCCCTGATAATGATGATGCTGATATTATATGTAGATATCCGTAAGTATGTAGCACACACACACACACACACACACGCACACACACACAACACACACAAACACACACACACACATATATAATATATATATATATATATATAGATATATATATACTATATATATATATAATATACATATACACATATCCGTGATTTAATGTACCTATGTATATACTGTTGTGTGTGTGTATGTACTATAGACAGACTTACCAATATGGGTTAGTATATATGATATATATATATATATATAATATATATACAAATATAGATATATATATATATATAGATATATATTATACATGGAGATAGATATATATATTATTATAATATATATATATATATATATATTTGGATATATAGTATTTATATATATATATATTTATATTCACATAATGATCATATATACATATATACTCAAAACAAATGATTGTATGCGTATATAATTGTATATACATACATACAATATTACATTTATAGATAATAATATATATATATATTAAATATTATATATATATATATATATATATATGTATATATATATATATTATTTATTATATAAACTTTATACATTTATGTGTATATATATACACTACACAAAAATACACACACACACACACACACACACACACACACACACACACACACACACACACGCAAACACACACACACACACACACACACACACACACGCACAACACACAAATATATATAATATATATATTATATATATATATAGATAGATATATATATATATATAGATAGATATGTATATATTTGTATATATATATGTAGTATAGTTATATTTATATTATAAAATGTATATAATTAGATACATTTATTGTGGGTGTGATATATATATATAATATAGAGATATATATAGAACTAAATATATATATATATATAGTATGATAATATATATATTCATGCATTTAATATACATATGCATGTGGTAGTTTGTATATGTATATATGTATATATGGATATTGATGGATATGGTAGATTGATGAATGAATATTATATATATATATATAATATATATATTATATATATATATGTATATCTATATACATATATATATATAGATATATATATATATATAGGAAACATCACACGAAAATTTAAAAAACCTACAATGGACACTATCAAAACTGAAGATGACTTGTTTTATGTGATGAAAAAAAAGAAGTCAAAGATAGATGGAATCAATATTGTTCCCAACCTATACAAAAAGAATAAAGAGCTACAACAACATTAATTAGACTCAATGACAACGAGATGAACCACCGCCACTGCTAGAACAGAGTTATAAAAAAAACCATAAGAAGTAAAGAAAACAAGAGCCCGGGAATAGATGAAACAACAGCAGAAATAATCAAAAATGCTGGCGAAAGTGTGGAATACTTCTTCTACAAACGTTGTACAAAAAATATGGAATAAAGAAGATGGCCAGAAGACTGGGTAAAATCAGTCTTTACTCCCATACCTAAAAAAGGTGATGCACTCCAATGCAACAATAACAGGACAATTGCATTAATAAGTCACCAAGCAGCAAAATTACTGTGAAAATTATTGCTGAAAGAATGAAGCTGAAGTTAAGAGAAGAAAATTGCAGACGAACAAGCCAGGTTTTCGCCTGGGAAAAGGTAACCAGAAACCAGATTTCTAAATCTAACAATGATCATAGAGAAAAAACGACACATACAAAAAAGACCATACCTCGTGTTTCATCGCTTACTTGAAAGCTCTTGTACTGTTGAATCACGATATCCTCTGGGATAAACATGAAAGATATGAAGTTTCCAAAAACATCATCCACACTATAAAAGCCATGTATGACCAACAACAAAGCCAACTGTAAGAAACCCTTATGGGTTAACAGAATGGTTCGAAGTCAAAAAGAGATCGTGCGACAGTGTTGCATCTGTCTCCGCACTCTTTAACATATATTCTGAAACCAATTATGAGAGGAGCTCTACAGAATTTTGAAGGAACGTAGATGTTGGGAGAGATTACAAAAATATCAAATCTAAGGTACGCGAGTATAGTTTTGATTGCCCAGCAGTATCCACTGAACTAAAACAACTACTAGATAAAGGTAGAGAAGCAAGCGAAAAGGCTGGCTTGTTTCTTAAGCCAAGAAAACTAAGATCATGAAGATTCAAAGATAACCGGCAATGGAACAATGATGAACATGTTACAATCATGGAATGATGGAACATCGCATAATGTACTGACAACATCTGAGAAGATACTCCCTTCCCGGGACTATGCCCACGTTCTCTCCTCCTTGAACGCATTCGTGCTGGCAGGAGGGACGTCGAGCATGCCCCTTCTACCGTTCACATGCACGTTCGGACTTCATGGAGGAGCGTCGCCCTAGACATGATCTTCCAGCTGCATGTCCGACGTGCCCATGATTCTTCCCGGTCCCTCTCACAAATGGCCACTCTCGCTCCCAGAAACTTCAGCCTGACCCGGCCCGCATCCTGGTCCCAACTTCTCCCTCACCGACGCTGTTACCAACTTATTTCCGTCCTTGGACCCCCCACCAGCTTCAACTCCTTGTTCTGTCTTTCCTTTACTCTCCGCCATCACCCCCTTACCTCCCATCGACATATTTTCCTCCTTTGACCGTTTCATATCTGCTCACAGGAACTCTTTGCCTGATGTCTCTCTTCCTTTCGTGGTGTTCATCCCGGCCCTCGAATCTCTCTCCATCTAACCCTTCCATTCCTAGGCGTTACCGTGAGGCCCTTCAAGCCTGCGCCAGGGAGGACGTCACCATTCTGCCCTCTGAACAAGGCAACTCGGTGGTGGTCTCGACCGCGGCTCTTACCGAGAAGGCCACGGCGACTGTTGGGGATGGACGCCTCCACTTATGCTCCTTGACTAGTGACCCCCGTGAAAACGCCATGCCTTCTAACTTCCACCGTCGCCTGAAAGAGATAGCAGCCGTTTTCAGGAGGGAATTATACAGAGGTTCAGGGTCATCACACCCTCCGACTCCCTCATTTCTAATGTGGGCTTCCTAAAAACCCATAAGCCGGCCGTGCCTCTGCGCCCCATCATCTCCCCGGGGATCTGTGACGCACCCTCTTGCTGCCTGGTGGAAAAGTGTCTCATCCCCTTTGGCACCTCTCTACTGCTCACCTGCGGCCACTCTCAGGCTTCATCCCCGAGTTCCGCGGAGCTTCACGGTGACCATGATGAGCTTGGACGTTGACTCCCTGTTCACAAGGTCCCGCTGATGATGTCCTTGCTTTCATCCAGAGGAGACTCCCGCAGAGGATCCTCGTCTCCCTCTGCCCACCGAAGCCTTCCTCCAGCTGATTCGTCTGTGGTGATGGATTCTAATTGCCTTTCTTTCGAAGGTCGTGTTTACTCTCAGGACGTTCGGTTTGCCATGGCTCTCCCCTCTCCTCCAGTCTTGGCAAAACTGTTATGGAATCTTCGAGTCGGAGCTTCTCCTTCCATCTCCATTCGGCCGTCGATCTGTCTGAGGTTGTCGACGACGTCTTTGCTCTCTGGCCTCATGACCCTGCTCTGTTCGGGTTTCCTGATGCAGCTGAACTTCTCTCTCTCCTTCCATCTCCGTTTCAGGTGGAATGGGAGGTTGACAACAGGTTCCCTTTCTTGGACACCTTAGTCCATCGCCTCTGCTGACAACTTCTCCTTCCCATATACAGGGAAACCCATGCATAGTGGATGTACATTACACTTCTTCTCATACCACACTCGCCATGTGAAGAGAGGTGTTGACACCTCGCTGTTCCTTCGCGCCCTTTGCATCTGTGACCCCAGTACCGGACGGAGAGATTTGTCTTCCTTCGTCGCTCTTCTCCAAACTGGGCTACCCTGGTCATTGTTCTCCGATGCAGCGTTATCAGGGAGCGGACGTTACTTCTATCACGACTCTCCTCCTAAACTGACTCTTCAGTTGCCCCCGTCCTCAGCTGCCCTACACTGAGGAAATTTACTCCTCCGTCGCCCTCTTCACCTCTCAACTTGCAGGCTGATCTTTCGCCAGTGTGAACACTCTCCGTCGCAAACCGGGTCCATAACTAGCCCTCCTTCCTCAGCGAAGGTGGGCACCTATGCTTTCCAGGCCTCCTGTGACAAGCAGTACTTTGGCGAAACAGGCGCCAGTCTTACCAAGCGTCGGTCTCAACATAAGTACGCTATTAGCCAGGGGAGGAACAACAATAACGCCCTCTTTTGACATCAGTGGGACACTGGCCATCAGAGGACTGGTCAGCAGCGCGGATTGTTTGTTTTCCTTACGCCGATTGTCCACTCACGCAGACTGGTGAATCTTCTTATAAAGCTGGCTGCCTAATTTCACTTGACAGCGGCGTTTCTCCTGCTGGACAGCCGCCTTGCTTCCCCATATTCCTCCGCCTTCCTCCGTATGCCGGCCACCCGGCGCATAGTCCGCCTGATCCTACCGACCTGACTGTGACCTTCCTCGCTTTCCGTTCGTCTTCCTCACACGCCCCCGCTTGTTCCCGCCCCGTTGCCTACTCTCTCCTCTTTATATACCCCCTCCTCTCCCTTTCCTCTTCAGGACCTGAAGACGAAGATGGAATCCAGGTGTGGATTTCGAAATGTAGTCTCATTTTCAAAAATCTAGTTTGTGCATTGTGGGTTTTTTTTTCTTCCATGTATCAGCACGGAAGAGTGTTTTGCATTCATAATGGAATGATTGTGGAAAATGTGAAAAGTTCACTATCTTGGAGCTGTCTTAACTAATACATTTGATGATTCACCAGAGATTTTAAAAAGAAGAAATTACCATTGCAAAAACGCACAATTGCTATCAAAACATCGGAAAGACCGAAGCATTACTTATGGACAAAGCTGAGGTTATTGAACTCATTAGTTTTCCCAATTACATCATTGGTTCTGAGTGCTGGGTGCCTGAAGTAGATAGACAAGAAAAAGATCAATAGTTTGAAATAATGTGGTATACAGACGATTACTGTGTATTAGCTGGACAGAGAAGAGCGAAGGATGAAGTGCTGAAATAATAAAAAAAAAAAAAAAAAAAAATTTTTTTTGGTTTTTTAAAAGACCGACTGTTGGGACATATTGAACAGAGGAATAAAGTTATTGGTCATGTAATGAGAAGGAAAAGTTTTGAGGAAAGAATTGAGACAGGGATGGTAATGGGAAACAGAGAAGAGGCAAAACCGAAAGGACAAGACTGAGTGACAACATCAAAAGATATCTGCGGGGCTGTTCGAGGTAACAAGTGCGAAAGAAAACGTAAGATCGAGTTGAGTGGTGAAAGGATGGTAGAGAGGTCCACGGCGCTCAAGCATGAGCCATACGTTATGATGAATGAATACAATATATATATATATAATTAGTATATATATAATATATATCTTTATATATATTTATTTATATTATATCGAACTTTTCCCTGTTTAATTCATGTGTGAGGCAAGGCGTGTCTTGCACAACTCTTTTCACACCTGTATGGACTAAATAATGGGCAGACTACTAGCCAAAGTCAGTGTGGAGCAACACTAGGCAATATCATGATCTCAGGCCTTTACTTTGCTGACGATATTGCTATCCTATCTGAGTCCTTGGAGTCACTGGTGGCAGCTCTTGAGGCGTTTAGCAATGAGGCGAAGCCCTTAGGCCTAGAGTTCCTCCTGGCACCAGACCAAGATTCAGACTTTGGGGGCTGTTAGGGGAACCCGTTCAGTCGATCCATGCTTGCAGCGAAGACCGGTGAAAGTACAGAGAGGTTACATACCCTTGGTAGCGTAGGACATATCTCTGGGCTGCAGGACCAAGAAGTCAATAGAAGGATGTTTGGAGCATGAACTCGATCAACAAGAGCATTTGAGATGTCCATACACTATGCAGAAGACCAAGCTGCGTGCCTTCGAGGCCTTGATACTGCCAGTTTTGTCCTATGAAAGTGAAACCTGGACGCTATCCAGTGCATTGGGAGTCTCGTTTTGATACCTTTTGTAACAAGTCCCTTCGCCTGAACATGGGGTACAGTTGCGCAGGACCACGTGTCAACCGGCGGTTACACCGTGAGACTGGCTAGGGGGGATCGCGCAACTCAGCTTATGGGCACCTAGCTCGTTTCCATGTGGACGAAAATGCCCATCAGGTTGTCTCTCTGTGAGACAAACCCTGGGTGACGGAAGCCCTATGTGGACGACCCAGGAGATCATGGCTTGGGCAGACCTGTCGCGATGAATTAGAGATGGGCCGTGGGCCTGCCCGGAGACTCTCCTCGAGGGATCCTGGTGGCTGGAAGCAAAAGGTGGATGCGGCCATGCACCCCTGTCTTGATGATGATAATGATGATGGTATATATATATATATATATATATATATATATATATATATATTATATATAATATATATAATATATATATCATATATATATATATATATTATATATACTATATATATATATATATATATATATGAGTTATGGCCCACTGGTGTGTGGAGACACTCTGGCTTCGTACCAAACTCCTGCCCTGCCACCCTGGGGTAATGGGGTGGCCTCGGGGGGGTGCGGGCCTTTCGCCAGTCCTCCTCCCCCCAGAATGACCACTCTGGAAACGTCCTTCATAATGGGAAAAAGCTTGGGGGGAGGGGCATGTTGTCCCTCCCACCCAGCAAGTAAGGCGGGCTGTGGGGTCCGCTGGGAGAGAAATGTTCGGGGTGCAGGATTGGAACGAGAGTTACTTGTCCTGCCTGCGCCCCGGGCAGGGCCAACCCCACCAGAAGCTTGTGGGGCAAAGCCCTCCGGAAACCCCACAGGTGGATGGGCGTCCCAAGCCTGCCGACCCCCTTTTATTTGGGCTGTATATCGGCGGGGGCGGCAGAGGTGACGTGCACCCAGAGTGACCACCGAGGCTTAATCTTCAGGTGTCCTTCCGGGTAGGGCTTGGAACATCCGGTCCTTGCGGCAGGATGAACGGTTACCTCTGCTAATCACGGGCATTGAAGCGACTGGGAGTTGAGGTGGCTGCCCTCCTCAGAGGTGAGAAGGACCTGTAGCGGCACGATCAGTGTGGGTGGTTACACACTACGGTCGGGCCGCAGCGATTGTCACCACTCCAGGGTGTAGCCATTGCCATCTCCAGTCGACTTCAGCCCGCGGTAGTCGCAGGTACACCGCTT
>NC_051387.1:20131902-20134402 GCF_015228065.2 Penaeus monodon
AGAGGGGGCATCGGGGCAGTCACGTTCCCACCAACAAAAATTTGGGGGAACGAAAAAAAAAAGTGACTGCTTTACAGATTTGAGAATATCTGAAAGCTTCAGAGAAAACGTACTTCTTCTGGTCAGTTTGAAATTAAAATACTTTTTCTTTTATTTTTCTCTCTTTTTTCCAAATACACTATAAATTCAGAGAGAACTGTTCAGACAAAAATGACGCAAACGGCATTTTTTGAGGCTCAGGTATGTTTTATATTGTAAAGCAATTGTTTGCACGCAATTCCTGGAGAGTGTCAGATATGGTGCAGTCCATTGAGTTGCCGCAGGAGAGTTCAAAAATATTTAGTTCTGATTCAAGAGCGTGATAGCAATAGCATCTATATTCTGTCACTGGATATTCTGTGAAGTGACTGACCACACGGCCGCAGTAAAATCTCACAGAAAGTTTTACTGCGTGTCGGTTTCACAAGGGGCTCGGAATTCATTATAACTTACACTCGACTTTGTTTGACCGCATGAGTTACTGAGTCCATCGCGGAAAGATTGATAAAACCAAATGATTTAATATTAAACTTGAAGAGAAAAATGTACCACTGTCACTTCTAATCCCAGTGCTGATGTGCTTGACGCATGATTAACAGTATTACACGTCCATGATTTAGTGTATATATGTGTGTGTGTGGGGTGTGTGTGTGTGTTGTGTGTGTGTGTGGGGTGTGTGCATGCGTGTGCGTGTGTGCATGTGTTTGTGTGTGTATATGCGTGTGTGTGTGTGTGTGTGTGTGTGTTGTGTGTGTATATATATATATATATATATATATATATATATATATTATATATATATATATATACACACATAAACACACACAGACACACACACACACACACACACACACATGTTTATATATATATATATATATATATATATATATATATATATATATATATATATATATATATATATATATATATATATATATGTGTATATGTGTATATGTATATATCATATATAATATATATATATATATCTATTTATATATTATATAATATATTATATTATATATATATATATAGGGGGATTTTTTGGGGGTATATATATATATATATATATATACTATATATATATATAGTAAAAAAATTTTTTTTATAATTATTATAATATATAATATATATTATATATATATTATAACATACCGACACTATTTAATCATCAAGGTCATATCAAGCATAGTAAATTGGAAAGAACATGTACTTTTTATATCTTACAATTTTCCTCCACACCACACACACATATATAAACACACACACACACCACACACAACACACACACACACACACACACACACACACACACACACATATATATATATATATATATACTGTATTTTTATCTATATATATATATATTATATATATATAATATATATATATATATAACAAAAATATATATATATATTATATATTTATTCATATATAAAATATATATATATATATAATATATTATATATATATATATATATATATATATATATATTATATTATATATATATATTTGTGTGTGTGTGTGTCGAGGAAATTGTAAGATGTTCTTTCCAATTTATTACGCTTGACATGACCTTCGTAATTAAGTAAATTTGTTCTAAAACATCATCCGGTGTTTAGGGACTTAGGAAGCTCTCTTTAATTAGAAGTAGTGTGTGTGCGTGTGTATGTGTGTGTGTTGTGTGTGTGTGTGTGTGTGTGTGTGTGTGTGTGTGGTGTGTGTGTGTGCATCTCTGTCTTTCTTTTTCCGCTCCCTCTTTCATGGATTTTGTTAATGTTACAAAGACGAAACATATTAAGTTTTTTCCATCCATTGTATAACTACACGATAACGTTATCAATGCGGTATTCTGTAATTCTGTAGTCCCAAATGGTTTCCTCTTTTCGGAAACGTATAGTTTCAACATTACGAAATTCTGTATAACGTGATGTTTAAAGAAAGTTTGAACGAAAGTGATGATGAAGGCCTGTCTAGACGATAGAATGGCTCAAGTCTTTTTATTGATGCTCTTCATAACATTGAGATCAAGAGAGAGCTATCAAACAATGGACGAAGAGATTAAGAACGAACAGTCGATCGCAACTATTAAAGGTATATAATGGTTATTTATGTAGAATTATATATGCTTCTGCTCCTTTAACGTTCGAGTGACGAGATCGATGGCGTCATGAAATTGTGCATCACTAGAAATAGAAATGAGTTGCAACGCATTGTTCTTTCTTTTTTCCTCATTTATGCAATTTCCTACTGTGATAACCCTTTTGATGAAGCAAAAATGAAATTATGATATCGCTCGTTTTCCATTTCAGCTGAAGTTTCTATTAAATCTGTCAACATGAGCATTATCAACATTTGAATCATTACCGCCATTATCATAATTTCCTCCAGCTTAAAGTTGAGTATGAATTAAGTAATCCCGAAACTCAATGCAGGATTGGTTGATTGATCATTTTTGTTTAG
>NC_051387.1:20139450-20146950 GCF_015228065.2 Penaeus monodon
ATATATTGCAGTCTTTAAGTTTATTAATAGAAATTAAAAGTTTATCACATAAAATTTCATACAATATTACTATTGTTTAATTAGAGTCACAATCATAGTATCATTTTCAGTATTGCCATTCCATTGTGATGTTATATTTTCTTCCAAATGCTGTTATCGTTATCATTACTATCACTATGATCATTAAAGCGTGACTGGAGAACTGCTTTCTTCATGTACCGCCACTAGTCATGGCAGGAACTCCCGGGACACTCCCGTCGCTGCTCTCTTTCTCTACCCCTTTCAACTGCCTCTCCTCATTAGCCATACAAAAAGATATATGCGAGGCGTTCACTGTAATAGTTTTACAAATATTATCATCGTTGAACATATCTATATGATTTCTAATTTCCTTGCTTATTCTAGATTCCACACCCGTGAGGATAATGATGACAATATAGTGATAATGCTAACGGTAAAATAGACAGTTATATGGACAGTAGTGATAATCACAATAACAATACAATATAAAGATAGAGATGAGAATGAGAATGAATGATAGCAGCTATGATGGCAGCCATAAAAATAAACATAATATGAACATAATGATGGTAAAAATAACAATAATATATCAATATGACAAAAATAACACTGGCAGAATAATGGTAAAAGTAAAAAAAAAAAATATGATAACAATGTAAACATTGATAATAATAACAATGATAATGATATTGATAATGATAATATCAATAATAGCAATATAACAATGAGAGCAATAACATGGTTATCATAATAATAATAATAATAAGAATATTAATAGGAATAATACTGATAACAAATAAAAATAGTAAAAAAATGATAATAGTCATGATAATAATGATAATAACAATAACAATGATCGTAACACTGATGATAATGATAGTAATAAAAATTATGATAATTACGTTAATAATATGAAGGGGCGGGCGTACAGGGACTGTCGGGGGTTCCGTGGTGGCCATGGAGTGTTAAATGTTGGTGTGTGAACAGTGGCGATTCGCTGAGGAGCGTTGTGGTGGCGCGTTAGGCGGGAAGATGGCAGGAGCAGGCAGATGGCATCTTGTAGATGTCGATGAAGAGACCCTCGTAGGGGTCACGTGGATCGTAGGATAGGAGTCGGTGGTACACTGACTTCTGGGTGCAGTGTCTGGTAGCAAGGAGCAAGGGCGCGGCAAGCAGCCTCTGGGAACAGACAAGTCTCCAAGCGAGCAGTCTGGCTGTAATAGTTGACAATGACACGCCACTCGCCGTCCACATTCTGGGCACGTTTGGGCTTGGCATACACCACATCGGAGGGACAAATGTAGCCCTCGGGACCAGCCCAGTGGGTGGCATCGTAAGGAGAGTCCCCAGTGGAGGCCCCAGTGTAGTAAGAGTAGTCGAAAGCCTCCTCCTGGTCCTTGGTAAGCATGTGTACCAGGTCATCAGCAGACTGGTCGGCGACGTCAGCGTACTTCTTGGCGAAGAGGTGATCGGCAGTGATGGCAGGCTTGATCTCGTACTCGGGATATTCAGCGTCTCCAAGCAGTAGGAAAGAGTGGAGCTGGCAGCGCAGGCGGCGGCAGCACTTGGGCGACTCAAGTGCTGACCCCGTCTATAACCGTGCTCGTAGGCAGGCTGGTGACCGTAAGCAGGCGCATGATGACCATAAGCAGAATCGTGATGACCGTAATCAGAATCATGATGACCGTAAGCGGGCTGTGGGTGATGGCCATATACTGGGGGAGGGATGGAGCCCAGAATGATTTCGGCGCATGCCAAAACGACAGGGTGAAATGTAAATAAAATTTCAGTGATAGTAAGGAAATTAATATTTCATCAATAAATATTTTAACAGTGTATAGCCTATCAGAATAAGAGCCATGTGAAAGAGTCGCTTCTGCTGCTTCGGGCTTCTTCTGGCGGGAATAAACGCTCCAGGCAGACGGTGGCCACACCCATCGAGAGCAAGATGCGTGACAACAAGGCTGAGCATAGTGAAAGGGCGCCTTGCGGTTCACATGGAGGGGCTTTCATAAATAATCATAAGGAGACGCACAAGTACACAACGTGCGTCTACACAGTAATCGATATGACTGATAGGTAGAATAATAGGTAGATGAATAAATATGCATGTAAATGGATAAATATTGTAACTAAATCAGTATATTTGCATTCAGATATATTCAGCTGTGATAGTACAAATGTGCGCGCGCACATTTGTAAGCCCATGCCTGCGTTTGTGTGACCGTATGGGTACAAGTGCGTGATTGTGTGTATGCGCGTGCGTGCGTAGGTGTATGAATATGCGTGTGATGTCGCAGAACCAATCTCACTGCTATCATATATAACTCACCATTCAAAAATGCCTTTATTTAACTCTCTTTATTTTACTTTGTCTGCGACAGAGCTTTGAAGATCCAAAAGCAAGAGAAAGAAGAAATTGTAAGGATATTCGCAGAAAAGGGTTTTGTTTGGTTCTTTTCCCTTTGTTATCATAACGTCCTGCGATATTAAGTCTGTAATACATTTAGTATAATTGCCCAGGTGTTTACATTTGAGATTTATTTATACTGTGTTATGATGACATTTTTGATGAGACCTCGAGATCAATTGTTGCAAATAATACTTGCCGCATTATGATTCTTTTCGAAAATATAACCTCTTGTCTTTGACATCAAGAAATTATCGATAATACGAACCTACCACTGTGCATAATGCTTCTTTGTAACGGCACATGGGATTTCGAAAATTATTTTCATATTCAAGTTTCATGCCATAAATTTCTTATTCCATTCGCAATATACGACTCTGATAGTAAGTTAGGATTACCTTGTATGCAAAGCCTAGAACTTCGGGATATCTCTGATGCTTGGCAACTCAAAAACTTTAGGGTTAGCAGACTTCATATGTCTGGATCATGTTTTTTATGCCTGCTTGTATGGTAGCGTTAAAATCAAAGTTTACTGCTGCTGCATTCTTCGCATTTTGAGGTAATGTAAGAACAATGTGTAATCTCAAACAACAATATACGAAGCTGAACCTTCTCCTGGCTATGCCTATGAAGGGAGTCCGGTTGTGTCGACTAATGCTGACTCGATTAGGTGCTCAGTCACAAGAGTAAATTCCTGGCCACAATTGCAACATCTCCCGCCTGGGCGGTGCACGAACCGGCGACCCACCGGATGAGAGGCCGATTGGTTGTATGTTGTGCGGTGGCTGTATGTGGTTCGATGGCTGTATATGGTGCGATGGTTGTATGTTGTGTTCTGGCTGTACGTGGTGCGACGCCTGTATGTGGTGCGATGGTTGTATGTGGCGCGATGGTTGTATTTGGTAAGATAGTTGTATGTCGTGCGATGGTTGTATGTAGTGCGATGGCTGTATGTGTTACTATGGTTGTACGAGGTGCGATGGCTGAATGCCTATCGTGGGCCGTTCTACTTGCGGCTGACGGTCGCTGCAAGTAGAATGGCCTACGGTAGGCGGGTCGGAAAGCGAAAGTTTCATCTCTGGATAATTACGGCATTCGTCTAGAGGAAGTGCGCGCCGGCATTGCGAGGGGCAGAATGAGAGAGATTTGTGACAGACGACAAGGGCGGCGCCGCACCAAGGCCGGAGCCATACTTTGACTGCTAGCCACACCATCGAGACAATCGCCGTGGTGACGCCAGGAAAGTGTTTCATAAACTGGTGAAGCGGTCGCGCTGTGGTCTGAATCACGTGAGAATCCAGCGTTACGTATCGCCTGTTTTCGAACTATCTGCATCAGAATGTGCCAGGCTCCGGCATATCCTGTGCAAAACATACACACAAATATCTACTACAGACAAATACACGCTCTGATACACATTTGCAAAAAACATGGCATGGACTACCAAGTAATCAACGATTATTGATGACAGTATCATGTTTTTTCTGTATCGTAGTCATGTGTCTGTTGTGGTTTATTTCTACTGTTCCATGCACATATTGTCACAAAAATATAAAGACTGTATAAAGCATTCCATTTATTTATTGGAAAATTTTCGGCAGTTCGTTAATATAGATAGATGAATTAAATAAATGGAATAAAGATATGTAACTACATCTGTACATACAAATCAGTCTCAATCAAATTCAGGTACTTTGCAGAAGTCCACTATCTGTGGTCTGCTATGTTTATATTCTACAAAGAAACACATGGCGAACAGTCAGAGTAAGAACTAAGGTAACTAAAGAGAACCGAGGGGCACACTGTAATACCTATTTGATGTAATACCTAGTTCACATATGGCTTATTTCACCTCACACCAAATATCCCCCCAGAGATGCTCACTAATGTTTCGTATAACCCTTATAGCTACAGGACTCCCTTGGGGCCACTTGTAGCAGACACCTTCCATCACTCTACTACTGCCCTCCATATAACACTATTAAGTTATAAATATATATTTAATACAGCAACGCCAGCCCCTACATACCAAACCTTTGCTAGACACGACAGCGGACGCAAAATCCGCAGGCCTTCCGCCTCGTGACATTGCCCCGTGTACACGATCACATTCTTCCTTCACACTTCCCAGTAGATCGCAACTTTGTGAGTTCCTTGTTCAACCTGTATTGTAGAGGGTCGCCTGCGAGCGACAGACAGACAGCCTACAGCACGCTGACCGGACCGGACCGAACCTCTGTCCGTCAGTTTTTACCATCCTCTCATTATAATATACTGCAACAACTATCAAGAAGTCTATTTCACCTTTGTCGCTGCCCTAGATTCCCGTATCGTGCCAGACGCGACCTGTCTGCACTCTTCCACTCATCGGCCATCGTTACACACACTAAGGAAGGCTGCCTTATAATCCAGAAACCAAGACGAGACGGCTCAGAGCTGGAAGGGCGGGGTCAAGGGGCACCTCCCTTCCGGGAGGGACCTTGGCGGGGCAGGCAGTATAGACTTATAGACTTGTGTGCCCATGAAGGGATGATTATAACTATTATAACATGACACCGTTAATGGCCATGAATGATAATGATGGAGATGATATCAGTGTTGATGATGACAATAATAATAAGGCCATAAGGCTAACAATAGTATAAATAGAAAAGAAAGAGAAAAGCTCTTGATAACCATCATCAGAATTATAGTAATAACATATGCCGTATAAGGATGACAAAGGCAAGATACTTAATAAACACACACACACACACACACACACACACACACACACACACACACACACACACACAACAGCATTTAAAAAATCAGTAGAAATGCTACAGTACTGATATGCAGATGTTATCGCGCAAAATATACAACTGGAAATAATTGTATCAAAATGTATAACCTTTCTGCTTATACCGCCATTATAAATATTAGGTGCTTCGCGTTTCATGAATTCGAATATATTCCGTTTTATATTGGAAGGCAGAGTGATATCTAAAATACGTAAAAAAATATTTATTTTCATATGTCACAAGAGGGTAGACTTCAGATGTCCTTTGCAATCAGTTATCAACATTTCTGTAGTTACTATCACACCAAGATGACTAGAGAACTGCTTTCTTCACGCACTTCACGTCTCTCCAAGGCCGGCAAGGCCTAGAGCACTAAGGATGATTGAATATTACTGAATTCATGTCAAGTTCCATTTCCCACTAATGTGTGTTGAGATCAATGTTTTTGAGACTAATGATCGATGGTGTAGGCCCCCAAGAGACAAGCACAGCTGGCAGGAAGTTGAATGTCTCGATGGCGAAGGGGAAGTACTGATCATAGGGGTCGTAGACGAGGAAACGGTGGTAGATGGACTTCTGCAGACACTTGGACTCGTAGCAGTCAGGCACCAGAGGACATGCATCGGCGGAAGTGAGACACTCTTCGATGCGTGTAGTCTGAGTAAGAGTCTGATAATGGGCATCGATATTATTTACAATGACACGCCATTTGTCCTCGGTGTTCTGGGCACGAAGGGGCCTGACGTAAGCGGTCTCTGATGGGCACAAGTAAGTTTCCTCTTCCAGAGTGTTTGGACGCTCCACAGACAACTCGGTGTTGAGTTGGGTACGTCAGCATAGAGGGAGAGGAGCTTCTCGTAGTGGTGCTCGGCTGCGTGTTTGATCTCGTAGGTGGGATAGTGAGCGTCCTCGAGGCACCATGGTTTGGTTGTGTTAGCAGCACATGCTGGCACAGCAGGCTCGTGTCCATGCTTATAGGAAGGCTGTGGATGATAAGCAGGAGCAGGGTGGTAGGAAGGTTGGGGATGGTAGGAGGGCTGTGGTGGTACGTAGGTTGATGGTGATACGAAGGCCGTACGTGGTGAGAGGAGCTGTGATGTCTGACAGCAGGAGCACCGCCGAGACTGATGCTGACGCGTGAGCTCTGGTCGGCTAGAACTACGACCACCAAACAAAGCGAAACCTGCAAGGTAGAGGAAGATTTATGCATTTAAATAAACTTATATGAAGTACATCCATTGTATTTTCACACCTAAAAAGATATGTATTTGTACGTGCGTGTATAAGTATGCACAGTCTGTAACATCAAATGCATATCTATTTAACAAAATTTTATGATATGGTCATAATACACACACACAAATCTATGTAATATGTAATATTACACATCTGTGTTTTAAAATGTGTGTATATATATATCATACACACACGTGTGTGTGTTGATATATCATATATATCTTGATATATCAAATATGTTTATAAATCATATTTATATCTATATGTACATATCAAATATATATACATATATGTTTATATATCAAATATTTATACATGTATGTATGTATGTATGTGTGTTGTATATATATATATATATATATATATATATATATATATAATATATATATATACATGCGTGTTTGTACATTTGTATGAGAATAGATATGCCATGATTAGCTTCATGAACCATGTCATCCTGAAAGGATGATTCCCTAGACAACGGTAACGTGAACTCACCAAGAATCGCAAAGTCATGTTTGCACTTTCAGTTCTCGACGCGTTCCAACTGTAGCGACCGTGATGATGGACCTCCTCTATATAGGGAGCAGCACCCCCCCCCCCCTCCTCGTTTCCCTACAGCCCCGCTGAATAACTGAAAGTGGAAATTGAAATAATGCAACTTTATAGATTTGCTTCCGTGTTTGCAATGGTTTCAATATGACATGTACGACACAACCGATAGCCACGCAAATATTGAGAAGGAACCATGATGGAAAAACAAAGATATTTAGAATATAGCCTATCAGGAAACAAATAATTACGGTGAACGGTATCCTTGGGCCTGCAAGCCCTCTCTCATAGGATCTAAGAACTGTTTCCACACGTACAAACAACATGCATATACCTGTATATCTGTATATACATACACATATGCATTTAAGTAATTGCATTTTCATATGTATGTGTGTATATATGTATATATTGAATATACACACACACACATATGTATACTATATATATATATATATATATATATATATATATATATATATATATATATATATATAT
>NC_051387.1:20149450-20152724 GCF_015228065.2 Penaeus monodon
AGCATATGAAGGGGTATTTTAATGCGTCATAACTCTCCCTCATAGACGCCCACGCTTCCTTGAAGGCTTATAAGGAGACCCAGACACTTTTGTTTGTTTTTTATGGGGTAAACAGGGCCCACCTGTCCAGGCCCTTATTCTCTCAACCTGCTTCACGGGCATCATCACTTCGATAATGAGAGGCCCCCTCCCACAGATACCCTTACACATACATTTATACATATAAGTAAATATATATCTATATCTATCTATCTATCTATCTATCTATCTATCTATCTATCTATCTATCTATCTATCTATCTATCTATCTCTCTATCTATCTATATATTCATTTTCATCCTCATCATCCTTATTATTTTCATCCTCATATATATATATATATATATAATATATATATATATATATATATATATATATATATGTCTCCTAGGCCGTCCCACAGGTCTCCTCCACCAGGAGACAACCTGGTGGGCAGGGTCGTCCACAGGGAGACGAGCTAGGTGGCCATATAACCTGAGTTGGCGATCCCGGATTATGCAAGTAACAGGTCCCATGTCAGTCTCATGGTGTAACCTGCCAACTGTACCCCATGATCCGGCGAAGGGACTTGTTACAAAAGCCATCAAGGCGAGACTCCAAGACGCTGGATAGCGTCCAGGTTTCGCTTCCATAGAGCAAAACTGGCAGTATCAAGGCCTTGAAGACACGCAGCTTGGTCCTTCTGCATAGGTACCGACATCTCCAAATGCTCTTGTTGATCGAGTTCATGGCTCCTGTTGCCAGATTAATCCGTCTACTGACTTCCTGGTCTGACAACCCAGGGATATGGACTACGCTACCAAGGTATGTAAAAATTTCTGTAACTTCGACATCCTCGCCGCAAGCATGGATCGACTGAACGGGTTCCCCTAACAGGCCCCCCGCGTTTCCTCCCGCCTTCATAGGCGGGAGGAAACGCAAAAATACAAAGTAATACAAAATAATATGAAACACACTACAGAAGTAGTAAAAAATAAAACATAATTATGAAAATCACAAATAATAAAACTGAAAAGTTAAAACGAACTAAAAAAAATAATTATGGCAGAAGCATTTCACAGCATAAAACTCGTAGCCAGTTCTCTAAGGTCATAAAAATAACCTAAAATATCACAGAACATACTGCTAGGCAAAAATTCTATGCCATCTTTTGTTAGCTATCGAGCAATCTACCAAAAACAATTGTAAATTAGGGCTAAAAGAAACAAACAATCAAGCAAACAGAACTCTAATGGCTCACCAAATAACTATAAAATGAGCAGATAAGAGAAAATACATTATAAAACAACAAAACTAAAATCATGCTTAGCAAATAAATCAAATTTAAAACAGTAAGAGCGGCACTCTGGAAAAGAATAACAATAACTTCTAAAAGTCTGACAAATAAAAATTTAAAAGGAGACATTAACATCGCAACAAAAATGAGACAGTTAATTTAAATGGATAATATTTTAAATAAGTCTCATTCTAATGGCCAGAGTGAACATTTAAGAAGGGCATAAAATATGGGGAGTGGACAGCCGATCCGTATGTCGTATGTCCTCATGAACCTTCATACTTTTCCGTGGCTAGGATTTCGGGCAGGATGTAGGTTAAGGAAGGAATAGCTCGAGGTAAAAGGAACAGGAACAAGGCTTAGGGCAGAGGAAAAGGAATGGAAAAAGAAGGAATGGGAAAAAAGAAAAAACATCACTGGATATAGCATGGAGTCTTAGATCTAGGTAGTTCTGAAAGGAAATCTTAGAGTATAAGGCAAAGATACAGAATAGGAAAGCAAGAATAAGAATATAGAATAAGAGAATAGTGGAAAAGAACATCTGAAGTAAGATAAGAAAAAATAGATGCTAGGCTAGGCTAGCAAGGAGAAATAAACCCTAACTTCTGAAAAAAGGGTTGTAGGAGAGGGAAAGGAAGATACACACGAGCTAGGAGAGAGAAAGGAACAGACACAGGAGCTAGGAGAGGGAAAGGAGGAGACACAGGAGCTAGGAGAGAAAAGGAAGAGATACAGGAGCTAGGAGAGAGAAAGGAAGAGACACTGGAGCTAGAGGGAAAGGGTAAGGAATGGGAAAAGGGAAAAAAGGGGGGGGAGAGGGAAGGCGGGGTAAGGGAGGCCTGGGGGCCTCACAATCCTCCCCTGCCCATGGTCGCAGTTGCCCATGGAGACAATGAGCCTGAAAAGAGAAGAAGGACGACCTGAGCTTCATCACTTGCCTTTTACAACAAAAGAGTGAAGATAAGCTGGGCATGCCAAAACTGATCACATATATGAAAGGTTAACATTGAATGATCGATGACACATAAAATCTGATCCTTCCTTCACAGGATTAGGCTGCAAATCTGGTACAATCTACATTATTGAGCATTACAATCATAATGCAATTTCACTTAAAACGCTGGCATCACTTTATTCACTGGAGGATCCTGGTCACTCGGCTCACACCTGTGGCAGCTGTCTGATGAAAAAAGGGTGGGACAGAGGGAGAAAGGCAACAGGCCTAGACATCAGCCCCTCCACTCGATTCCGTAGACCGAATCTCACAGTCATCCCGGAAGTCCGGCGCTCTTATCTCACAGAACTCTGTGGCTATGCCCAGATCCACTCCATTTGAGACACGATACCGACTTCTCAGCCTACTACTCACTAGACCGTCAGCCACCCCACTATCCACTCGTTTATAAACTTCATTAGGTAGATTACTCGAAGATTCTGCTGGAATACCAGAACACCACTCACTTCAGGTTCAGCAAGATCTTCAGGTTCTGGGTCATTAAGTAAGTGAGCTCGTTTTCCAAGACTTTGCACTGATCTGCTTCACCTAGGTGAGATAAGTCTGGTAGGCAAGTTTCTTCTTCTGTTATAGTTTTGCAACATGAGTAGTGCTAATGCCACTGAGGAGGCAATACTGCTCCTTCAACATCAGTGTCATCATACAAATTGCCGCTATCATTAGTCTTCATCCATAATCATCCCATCTTCTGATTCCTCATCCTCATAGTCATTCTGGCTGGTGTGCATTATCCAACCAAGTTTCAACAACACACTGGGTTCTCATGTCAAATGTACGTGTTGGTTTATGGGTGGTCTGCATCATCACCCTAGCTAAGCTAGCTACTCTCACCAGGATTCTCAGGTTAGCTACTCTTTGCCCATGGCCTGGTCTGACAGGGTTCCATTTCCTCAGCGCAGCAACCTAGGGGCTCTCACCTAGAGATCCTCTCTTTGAGGGGTTAG
>NC_051387.1:20157824-20165324 GCF_015228065.2 Penaeus monodon
TAGAGGAAAGGGAAAGATACAGAAAGGAAAGAAGAAAAGAAATAGAATAAAAGAAAGGGAAAAAACCCCGGGAAATAAGAAAGAAAAAAATAGACGTTGGGCGGGGGGAAAAAAGGAGAAATTAAAACCCAAAAAAACTTCGGGAAAAAAGGGGGGGAGGGGGGAAAGGGGAAAAAGAACAGAAAACTAGGAAAGGGAAAAAGGGAAAAGGGAAAAGGAACTAGGGGACGAAAAGGAAAGGGAAGGGAAAGGGAAAAGGGAAAAAAAGGGGGGGGGGGGAAAGGCGAGCCCAAAAGGAGGGGCCTGGGGGCCCACAATACCACACAAACCCACACCACAAACACACACACACACACACACACACACACACACAAAATAAAATAAAAACAAAAAAAAAAATAAAAAATAAATAAAATAAATAAAAAGAATATAAAATAAAATAATAAATATAATAGAAATAAAAAACAAAAACACAACACAAATTTTGCACACACACACACACACACACACACAACACCCCACACACACACCCCACACACACACACACACATACACACACCCCACACACACACATAAAACACACAAATCAAAACACAAACACACAAAACACACACACCAAAAAAAAAAATTTTATAAAAAAAAAAAAAAAAGAAATAGAAAAAAAAAAAATTTTAAAAAAAAGGAATATATAAAAAAAATAATAAAATAAAAAAAAAAAAAAATAGGGGGAAAAAAACTAAAAAATAAAAGAATAAGAAAAATAAAAAAAAAAAAAAAGGGGAAAAAAAAAAGAGACGGAAAAAAATAAAAGGGGAAAAAAAAAAAAAAAAAAAAAGGTTAAACGGGGGGGAAAAATAAAAAAAAAAAAAAAAAAAAAAAAAAACACAGTGGAAAGAAAAATGGGGGAAAAAGAGGAAAAAAGGGGACAAAGGGGGGGAAAAGGGGGGGGGAAGGGGGGGAAAAGGGGGGGGGGAAAAGGGGGGGGGAGACAACCCAAGGGGGGAAAAAAAAACAAAAGACATAAAGGGGGGAAAAAAAACACAAAAAAAAAAAAATAAAAATTAAAAAAAAATATTTTAAAAAAAAAAAAAAAAACACACAAAAATAAAAAAAAAAAAAAAATAAGAATAAAAGAAGGAATAAAAATAAAAAAAAAATAATATATAAAAAAATAAATATAATTTTTTTTAAAAAATAAATAAAAATAAAAAAATAAAATATAAAAAACAAACCCCCATATAAAATCAAAAAAAAAAAAAAAAAAAAAAAAAAAAACAATAAAGGGGGGGAAAAATTAAACAACAACAACAAAATAAACATTAAAAAAATAAAAAAAAATAATAAAAAAATAAAGGGGGGAAAAAAAAATAAATAAAAAAAAAAAAAAAAAACAAATAAAATAAATAAAAATAATATAATATAATAAAATAATATAAAAACATTAAAACAAGGAAAATTATATTAGATATTAAAATATTAGATAATTTAAAAATTATAATAATAATAATAGATAAAATTTATAAGGGGAATGGATTTTTTTATATATAAAATGTTTTAATTTTAAAACAAAATAAATATATTTTAAAACATAAAACACTATAATATATAAATATATATAATAATTTTAATTTTAAAAAAAAAAACGAAGGAAAAAAAAGGGGGGGAAAAATAACAAAAGAAAAATAAAAAAAATATATATAAAAAAATATAAAAAAATAATAAAAAGGGGGAAGGAAAATTTAAACAAGGGGGGAAAATATAAACACACACAGAAAAAAAAAAAAATAAAAAATAAAAAGACAAAAAGATAAAAAATAGGGAAAAAACAAAAAAAAAACAAACCAAGAAAAAAAGAAAAAAAAGGGGGGGAAAAATAAAAAAAAAAAAAGGGTTAGAGAAAAAGAAAAAAAAAGAAAAAAAAAAAAAAAAATAAAAATATAATAATTAAAAAAAAATAAAAGAAAAAAAATTTTTAAACACCAAATAAAATAAAAAAAAAAAAAAAATAAAAAATAAAAAAAAAAAACAAATACAATACAGGGGGAAAAAAGGGGGGGAAAAAAACCCCAAAAAAAAAAAGAAAAAAATAAAATATAAAAAACACAAACACCAAGAAAAAAAAAAAAAAGAAGAAAGAATAAAAATAATTTTAAAAAACATATTAAAAAAAATTTTAAGGATATAATTTTAAAAAGAAATAATAAAAATATATAAAAAAAAAATAACAAGGAAAAAAAAAAAAACAAAGGGAAAAAAATTAAAAGATAAAGGAAAAAAAATAATAAAAATGGAAAAAAAAAATACAGAAAATTTTAAATAGAAAAAATACAACAAAAAAAAAAAAAAAAAAATAAAATAAATAAAAAATTTACAATCCACCAAAAAAAATTTTAAAAATAAAAAAAAAAAAAAAAACCCCAAAAGGGGAAAAAAAACAAAAATAAAATTCCATAAAAATAGAAAAAAAAAACTTTTAAAAGTGGGGGGGGAAATTTTTTTTAAAAAATTAAAGGGGAAAGGGGGAAAAAAAAAATAAAACAAAAAAAATTTCAATACCCAAGGGGAAAAAACAAGGGGGGGGGGAAAATTAAAAACAAATAAAAAAAAAAAAAATAAAAAAAAAAAAGGGCAATGGAAAAATAGAAAAAAAAAAACAAAAGATAAAAATTTCATAAAAAAAACCCAAAAAAAAAAAAAAAAAAAAAAAAAAAAAAAAAAGAAAAAACCCCAAACACACAGAAAAGAAAAAAAAAAAAAAAAAAATAAATAAAAAAAGAATAAAAAAAATAAAAATAAATAGAAAAATAATAAAAGGGTTATAAAAATAGAAAAAAAAAATAAATAAAAACCCAAAAAAAAAATAAAAAAAAAAAATAGAAAGAAAAGGGGGGGTATTTTTAAAAGAAAAACAAACAAAAAAGGGAAGGGGGGGAAAAACAATGGAAATTTTTAAGGGGGGTGGGGGGGAAATAAAAAAAAAAGGAAAAAAAAAAAATATATAAAAAGAACACAAAAAAAAAAAATAAAATAAAATATAACAAAAAGAAAAAAAAATAAAATAAAAAAATAAAAAAAAAAAATTTAGGGGAGGGGAAAAAAACAAAAAAGGCAATAAAAAAAAAAAAATTTTAAAACAAAAAAACAAAACAAAAATAATCAAAAAAACAACTAAAAAATATATTAAATATATAATTAGATTTTAAAAAGGGGGGGGAATTAAAAATTAATATTTTAAAAAAAACCCAAAACCCCAAAACACACACACACAGAAAACACACACACACCACACACACAAACACACAATAAAATAAATATTTTAAATAATAAATATAAAAAAATAAAATAAAATTTCACAAAACAAACACACAGAAAAACACAAAACATACACACACAAACACACAAAACACCAAACACACCCAAAACACACACACACACACACACACACACAACACCCCACACACACATATTTTATATAAAAAATATTATAAAATAAAAAATTTTTAAAAAAAAAATAAAAATAAAAAAAAAAGAATAAAATATAAAAAAAAAATAAAAACATCACAAACACAAAACAAAACCCCCACAACACACACACACAAAACCCCATATAATTTTTATAAAATTTAAAATAATACATTAAAAATAAAAAATTTTTTATCAAAAAATATGTTTTATATTAATATAATAATAAAATAATATTTTATATATATAAAATTGATAATTACAAAATATATAAAGTATAAATATATATAATATAAATATATAAATATAATATTTTTATATAAAAATATATTTTATAAAAATATTTCATAGATATATTAAAAACTAAAAATTTTTTAAATTTTAAATATATAAATTTTATTTTATATTACAAAATAAATAAATATATATAATATATATATAATCTATATATATATATATAAAAATATATATAATAATTATAATTATATAACTACAACAATATATTTATATATATATTATATATATATTATATATATATAAAATATATAAGTATACATTTTTTAAAATTTATATATTATATATATTTTAAAATATATATGATAATTTTATGAATATAAAATATATTTATATTATATCTATATAAAATATTATATTTATTAATATACCCCACACAAACAAACACACCCACCCCACAAACACACACACACACACACACACAAAACCCACACACAAACAACCCCCACACCACCACAATCTTAAAATAGATAAAATTTAAAATATATATAAATATAAAATAAAATATTAAAATAAAAATTACACACATAACTCAATACAATAATAGGGGCCTATTATATATGGGCAATATATTACACACACAATATATATAATATATATAATAAATAAAATTTTAAATTTTTTAAAAGAAATAAAATATAAAAAGGCTCAAATATAAATATATAAAAATTAAATAAATTTATTTTAAAATATAGGGGGTTTTAAATTTATGTATTTTAAAAAAAAAATAAATATAATATAAAATATAATAAAAAAAATATATAAATATCTAAACTAAATATTTGGGTTTTGAATAAATAAAAAAAAAAAAAAAAATAAATAAATAAATAATAGATAATAATTTTATATAAAATATATAATATATACAAGGGGACATACCTATAACATACAACAAAATAATTAATAATAAAAATCAATAAAACAAAAAAAAAAATAAAATTTTAAAATAATAAATAATTTTAAAGAATAAATTTTTAAAAATACACACACACCAAAAAACCTACACATGCAATTAAGGGGGAAAAAATAAAAAAAAAAAAAAAAATTTTAAAAAAAAAAAAAAAAAAAAACAATAAAAACATAAAAAAAAAAATATTTGATAAAATATAAATAAGAAAAAAATAACCCAAAAAAACCCCCAACCCCTAAACAAAATAAACCCAATTAAATTTTTAAAAGGAATATAATATGGAAAAAAAATTAAAAAATATATATATAAATTTTAAAAAACATTTCCCCACACACACACACACACACACACACACACACACACAACCCCACAAAAAAAACACACACACCAAAACAAAAAATATAAAAAATATATAATTATATATAATAAAATATATTTTGTAATACAATATATACATATATAATATTATAAATTGTAAAAAATATATAAAATCTACATACACAAAACACACACACACACCAAAACACCCCACACATATATAATAATATATATATATAAATATATATTTTAATATATATTAATAGGGATAACATAATTACATAATATATTAAATATGTAAAAAATATAAAATATCTACTACAAAACACACAAACACAAAACAAAAAACACACACACACACATACACCAACACACGCACACCACACACATACAAAACCACCCCCACACAAAACCCCACAAACACAATATAAAATATATATATAATTATATATATAATTTTATATTATATATATATTTTTATTTTATATATATATGTAATAATGTGTGTGTGGTGTGTTGTTGTTTTGTGGGGTTTTTGTTGGATTATATATTTATAGATATTTATATATTTAAAATATATGTATAAATATATAATATATATATATATATATATATTTATATATTTATATATTATATATATATATATATATATATAAAATTTTATGAATATATCATATATGATGTAGCATATACATATATACAAAATTATACATATAAGTATGTGTGTTTTTTAAAGAAACACACCACACACACACACACACACACACACATACACATATTATAATCTTCTTCATCTATTTTATTTATTTTCCTATATGTACCTATATACATAAATATATACCACATACATAATTTTAAAAAAATTTTATATATAAAATATAATATATAAAATTTTATAAATATTTTACCCTGTACATACCCCATATAATCCCTACATATATAATAATAGGTAATATTTTAAAATATATTTTTATTAATTATACAATAATATACATATATATATATATAAAATATATATATAAAATAAATATTTTAAAATATAAAATTATATATGTGGGGTATTTTTAATGTATAATTTTTTATAAAAATATATATATATATTTTTTTTATATATATTTTAAAATATAATATATATTAATATATATGATTTATTTTATATGTATATTATAAAATATAAAAATTATATAATATATATATATAATATATTTATATATATATATATTAAAAATATATGATATACATATATATATAAATTTAAAATATGTATAATAAAATATATATATATATATATAATTTTATTATTAAAATATATATATATATATATTGTGGGGTGTGTTTTGTGTGTGTGTGTGTGTGGGGTGTGTTGTTTTATGTGTGTTTTGTGTGTGTGTGTTAATGAAAGTTAATACAAAAAACCCGAGTTTTTTGGCATGATGATAGGGCCCCGGGGGGATCAAGAAAAACAAGAGGGGGGGGGGGAAACTACAGAAACCAAAAAGAAATAGTAAAAGAGAATTCTCAAGGGGGAATGGAAAAGGGGGAGGGAGGTGGTGGCTGTGCGCGCCATCTACGAACAACAGCGCGAAGTACAAGCGCTGTCACCCGCCAGCTTCCTTCCCGCCGCCGCCCCCGCCGCCTCTCCATGCTCAGTGACCTTCGGGTGGCCACAAAAATTTTAACCCGACAAACCTTCTTTTTCAAGCAAAGACCTGACATTTTTTAAGCCTAACCCCGGGAAAAAACCGCCCGCCTTTTAAATTCCGGGTGTCTTTACATCTCGGTCAAGTTGTGTGTGGGTTTGTTAGGCCAAAATTCAACGTACTCCTGGACCCGGGGTAGCCATGAACAGTCCACAGGGCAACAGTGTGGTGTGTGGACGCAATTTAGGAGGAGGAGGAGGAATATCTTAGAAGCATATAAGATAAAAAAAGAAAAAAAAATGTTCATAGTATATTTTATTTTAGTTCAGCGATTTTGATTCTGAGAATATGAAAAAGTGTTTGTCTTTTTTTTAGTTTTAACCCGTTACAGGATTGGGCCCCCTTTCATTAAAGAGAAATTCTGCACGCAAAAGATTTAAAAAAAATATTTTTAAACATATATGACTAAAAAGGGGGTTTTTTTTAAAAAAGCTCTTTAGGGAATTATGAATGAAATCGAATTCCAGAATTAAAAACTTTTTGCTCTTTACCCTGCGCGAAATGGGTCAGTGGGAGGTAATTTCCCTTTTACCCTTTGCTAAAAAGACAAAAAGAAATGCCGGTAAAGAAACGTTTGTGATCTAAATATCATTCCAATGCACGTTATAATGCTTTGATCTTTATTTGGGAAATGAGTTGTGTGTATTTGTTATTCTTTTTTAGATGTCATTGCCCCTTGTAACAGCAAATCCCCGGAAATCCTTTTGCATTCCTATCTGAAAATTACAGGCACAGCGCCATGTCCTTGAACTCAACACAGACTTCCTTCTCGACAGGAATTCTTGCTTGAAAACTCCCGGGTCCATCTGAGGAATT
>NC_051387.1:20185324-20193269 GCF_015228065.2 Penaeus monodon
GCATTAATGGCAATAACAAGAGTAATAAAGCATGCAATAAAAGGTTTCGGAGAATTAAAAATAAACATTCCGCGCTGTAAACTCGGCAAATGTAGTCCTCGCATGACTGAATGAAAAATCCCTGTTGCAGGTCGTGTGGCCCGAGCTGATGAAAGGGAAGGCAGGGATGGATGAAAGAAGGACAGGAAATAAGGATGGTAACAGGAGAAGGAAAGAAAGGTCGGGAATAAGGATGATGACAGGAGAAGGAAAGAAAGGACAGGAAAAAAAGGATGATAACAGGAGAATGAAAGAAAGGTCGAGGAATAAGGATGATAACAGCAGAAAAAAGAGAGACAGAGTAAGTAGAATAAGAGAAAGGATGGCGGAGAAGCAGAAAATAAATGAGTAAAAAATAAAAAAGAATTAACAGAAAGAAATATAAAGGAGAAAGAAAAAGAAAACAAATATCACGAATGTGAGGAAGAACGAATGAAAACAGAAAAAAACACAGAAAAAACATTGACAGACAACAAAGAGGAATGATGCAAGAAAGAAACGCAAAAATATTTGATGAAGAATGGAGTCAGGATAAAAGAAAACGAAAATGAAAAGAAAGAAAACAGTGATTTATGAAAAGAAAGATACCAGGGGATTTATGGAAAAAGCAAACAAACAAAGAGAAAGAGGAAAGAAAAAAAGGGAAAAAACATGTATATAAAAAATAAAAATAAAAAGGGCGGAAATGAGAAAAAATATTTGAAGACACACACACCCACTCACAAACGAACAAGATAACAAGAAAGAAAGAGACAACAAAAACAAAGAATATATTTTACTGGTGCTTTTTTGCGCGTTGTTTGCTCTGCGGACCTTGAGTCAGGTAATTGCTGATGATGCAAACGCAGTCAGACAAATGCAACATAATCTCGTTTACGTTTTGTGTGCACATTTCCTAATACTGGAATAATGTTGACGTTGCTGGATGTCCTTCGAGGCCCAGATCTGTACGGATGACTACAGCAAGGCTCATCTACAGTAGTTTTTGTTAAGCTGTGGGTTCTGTAATTGTCTTCAACGTAAACATTTCATGTCTTGATCACCATTGTCAGAATGAGCTTCGTTGTACTGTATGTTGATGGGATTTTTTTCTTCTTACATATATAATATATAATATATATATATATATAAATAATATATAATATATATATTATTTTATTATATATATATTATATTATATTATATATATATATATATATTGTATATATATATATATATATATTATATAATATATATATATATATATATTTTATATATATATATTAATAAAGAGATACGGAACCGACAGGATTTTACATTTCGCTTCCAAAAAGGTAAGAACCGCTTTTTTTACAATGGAAAGGAAAGGGAGGTAATACGTAAGGAAGAATTTGTTGCGACTCCAGGGGCCCGGACCCCAAACTCTTTTATTCTCCCTGCTTCCTCGCCAAAAAAACGAAGTGAAAAAAAATTTACCTTGTTCCCTACTATGCAATGGTTATAAGCCTATGTCTAGGCCAAATCCAAAATCTGCCATGGAATCCATTAAATATAGAACTGTACCATGCTACCATGGCGAACTTTAATTTCAAGGAAAGTACAATGATAAGTACAGCAACGCATAGAAATGTCAGGTGTGCTAGTAAGCATGTGGATGAAAATCAAAATCTGGCAACTGTGAGATGCAGGGAGATATATGTAGCTTAGCCTTGAACTTTATTCCAAATATAACCCCACTAAGGAGATTGGATTTTTTACAGGGGACAAATTCTATAAAATCGTAACTGAACGATTGAATTTAATTTTTTCTTGTTATTGCCACTGCGTCTGTGTTAATATCATTCAATCGAGAGTATTTATTTCTATGGAACTGGTCATATGACATTCGGAAAGAATGTCATTCAGTGTCTATTACTTCGGCATTTGCATATTAATCACATACAAGTCAGAAACAAGACAAGTTCATGGGTTAAAATCATGTTCTGGGAAAAAAGCCGGAAAATATTTTCCTTTTCGTATGACTTAACGAATGGAGTACGCCAGTAAAAATATTCTTTGAAAATGTATTTCACTGCACTAAAGTGCTATGTATAAAATCAAACTTACGAAGCGCACGAAAATTCTTAGAATGTAGACTGGCTCTTATTCATATTTGATATCATATGAAAATAGTAATAAGAAAAAGGCAGCTCAGTGTTTGTCTGTTTTATTTATTTACGACTTACTGAGAAAAAAGTTCGATATCGCATAAAACGCAAGCCGTACAAACACTTGCTAATCTCTTTCTCGATGAAATGCGACAGTTCCTATCTTCAGAGGTCAAGGGTTACGTGTGCAAGACCTTTTTTTCTTTTTTTTTCTTTTTTTTAGATATGAACCTAAAATTCTACTGTAAAAATCAGATATAAATCACGCAAGGATAAAAGGATTGCAATTATAAAGCGAAAATCAAGAAAGAAAAAAGGCGAAGAAAAAGAAATAAGTTCTTCTAAGTATTAACTCGAAGACAAGAAACCAACATTTACCGATCGTTTAAATCAATGGTGGATTTTTTTTTATTATTATTATTTTTTTATTACTCACGATCCCTTCCTCAATCCCCGAAATGCGCACGACCCCTGCCATCAGTTTTAGTCTATTTTCTGAGATGGAAAATGTCCAAAAAAAAAGAATAAAAAAAGTAATTTAACGCTCTTCCAACACAACATTGTATGGAATGTTCTAGAACCTTCGGTTGCTTGCGAATCAGCGATGTGAAAGTTTTGCTGAGGCGCCAAGGCTCGGGTGGAAAACGGCGCTAGGCTAAGCAGTACCCTCGCTCGTTGCATGATTTTACATGCCCTGATGGTGTTTGTTTATCTTTTCGGAAATTAAATATAATGTTGCATAAAACCGTAGTAATGTGTATATATATATATATATAAAATATAAATATATATATAAGATATATATATATATATATATATATATAATATACAAATATAAAATCAGAATACATACATGACATATATACACAATGTATAATATATAGAATATACATATAATAAAAAATAAATATATATAAAAATATATATAATTAAATAAAACAAAGAAGAAACACACACCCACACACCACACACACAACACAAAAATAAAATATAATATATATAATATAATAAGATATATAATATAGAATATAGAGTATGAAGTATGATAAATAGATACACACACACACACCACACACACACATAGGATATGAGAGATATATTATAGAGATGAGTGTGATTATATATAGATAATAGATATTAATATATATATAATGGAACCCCACACACACAACACAACCACACCCACATAATAATAAATATATAATATATATATAAAATATAATATATATATAAAATATATATATTATATAAATTTATATATAAGAATATAAATATATATATATATATATATTTTATTTATATATATAAGATATAGATTTTACTATTATAAAGTTTTAAAATATATATATATAATATATATATATATATATTATATATATATATATATAATATATATGTAGATAGGTATATAGATTGTATATGTATTGTATATGTATATGCACACACACACAACAAACACACCACCACACACACACAACACACACACACACACACACACACAAACCAACACACACACCACACACACAAACACACAATATATATGTGTGGTTGTGTGTGTGTGTGTGTGTGTGTGTGTTGGGTGTGGTGTGTGTGTGTGTGTGTGGTGTGTGTGTGTGTGTGTGGTTGCTATACATTACCTTAATTACATCAATACCTATCTACAATATATTATATATATTATATATGATATATATATATATTTTACATATATAATATATATATATATATATATAAAAAATATATATATATATATATATATATATATATATATATATATATATATATATATATTATATATATATATACACATTTATAATATATATATATATATATATATATATATATATATATATATATATATATATAGATATAGATATAGATATAGATATAGATAGATAGATAGATAGATAGATAGATAGATAGACAGATATAGATATAGATATAGATATATCACACACACAGAGACATAGATATTTATGCGTATATTTGCATATGTGCATATATGTACGTAGGTATGATAGAAAGTAGAATTATATTCTTGATGCAAAATTCAAACACGCTTTCACACCTGTGAATAAATAAATATACAAGTAAACACACATACATATTTGAAGAATGCAATACACACACTCAATAAATATGTAGGTATATGTTCGAGTGTGTAATTTTCCATGGATGATTTAAAGAATAAGGTTTCTCTTACACTCTCCTTTTCTAAAATAAGCAAAATATTTCGTTGCAGGAGTTTTATTTCTTTACTTTCATTTTTCTTTTCCTTCCACATTTTACATTCACATTTTGCCAGGCCATTGTGTTGGCGAAACACATTTTGCTTTCACACGTAAGCAACAGCTTTCCTTATTTATTCAGTCACGTGAAAGTATTGTGTTTCTGCACTAGAGGAAGGAAGGCAGAGAGAAAGGAGAGAACTGGCAACGAAGGAACGAAAGAGAGATAGGAGATGAAAGAAGAGGAGATGAAGAAGAGGCGAAGAAATTGAGATGATGCAGGAAGAGGAGAAAAGGGGGAGATGAAGCAAATAGTGGAGATGAAGGGCGAGAAGGAGAAGGGGAGATGAGGCAAATTATGTAAAGCGAGTAAGAGAAGAGATGAGGCAAACCGGAAGCTGCAGGAAGAGGAAAAAAAAAAGAGGAGGTAAAGCAAACAGGGGAGACGAAGGGCGAGGAGGAGCAGAAGAGATGAAGCAAGTAATGGAAAGGAGGAAGAGGCGAGGAAGAATGGACGAGGCAAACAGCAGAGAATACGTGGAGACAGTTTCCCGTGACGGTCCTCGGGATCATATTCCAGCGAGAGCCAGGCCTGGTCCGTCCTGCATATATGCCAAACGTTTCACAATCTCCAAAGCTCCTATAACGCATAACTGAGGTTCTATGAGGTGACAACGCCAAGCTCGAGATTCTAAAGGGCTGGGCGCGTGGGCAAGGTGTAATAGAAAGGATTTGTTCTAAAAACCCTTCGAAGAACTTTGGTAAAAAAAAGCGTGAGGAGACGCGAGGAGAATTCTGATACACTCTCAGATTCCTCTTTTTCGAATCATTTAATTCATTCACTCAACTATCACGAACTTTAGCTAAGTATACTGATGTTTCGGATGCAAGTGTGCGCACAAAAAAAACACTTCATTAACGATTTATACATATTTTTTTTCAGAATATCCTATAATGTCTAGGGGAATCGGTGTAGGCGGTTCTTTCCCCTAAAGAACAAGCGAACGAGAAAAGATAAAATATAGCTGAACAGAGAGCAAAAACAGAGAACATTCTGGAGAAATAAGAATATCCACGTACAGTCATAAGTGCATATAATTATGTATATATATATATATATATATATATATATATATATAAAATATATTTTATATTATATAATATTTTAATATGTATATATATACATATATATATATATATATATATATATAATATTATATATATATTATATATATAATATATATATATATATATATATAATACTGTATACAGACACACACCACACACACGCACACACACACACACACACACACACACACACACACACACACCACACACTACACATACACCAAACACACACCACACCACACACACACCACACACACACACACACCCCACACACACGCACACACCCCACACACACACACACACACACACACACCATATATATAATATATTATATATATAAAATATATATATACACCACAAAAACATATGTGTATGTATATATATAACATATTATATATATATATATTTTATATATATATGATATATATATATATATATATAAAATATAATTATATATTATATATATATGGGGCCCGCGGTGGCCGAATGGTTAGAGTATCGGACTCAAGACTGTCACGACGGCAATCTGAGTTCGAGGGTTCGATCCCCGGCCGGCGCGTTTATCCCTTGGGCAAGGGACTTCATCTCGATTGCTACCTAGCCACTGGTGGCCAAGCCAGCCCAAGTCAGTGCTGGTCCCAAGCCCGGATAAATAGAGAGAAGATTACCTAAAAGGTAACACCGGCACTCTCCGTGGAAAGGAACGGGGACCCTACCCCGTATTCACTCCAAGAGCAAACAAACATGAAAAAAAACTAAATATCATGCTGTGACCACGGCGGCTCAGACATGAGCCTACCGTTAAAAGGAGAAAATATATAATATATAAATATAAATATATATATAATATATATATATATATATATAAAATATATATATAAATAGATATATAAAATTAATATATAATTATATACTTATATATATATATTTTATATATAGAATAATAGATTAATACATATAATACTTATATATATTTGTATATAATGATATTCTCATATATATAATATATAATAATAACAACGATATCATATATTATATATGAATATTATTATAGATAATAGATATACAAATTAATATTAATTCCCAAAACATTTAAAATATATTTATTTAATTTTCTTTAATACAAACACCCTATTCTATATGTGGATTTGATAGAATATATATTATTTTTAGATTTAATAGTTTTCAGAATTGTTATTCACAAATTTTAAACTTATTATTTTAATTTTATTATCAAATTTTTGTTATTATTATTTTATTATTATTTATTATTATTATTATTATTATTATTATTTTTTATTATTATTATTATTTTATATTATTATATTATTATTATTATTATTATTCTATTGTTTTGTTTGTTATTATTATTGTTGTTTTTTTTTTGTATCTTTTGTTGTAGTTACATAAATTTTTGTTATACTATTATTTATTATTTTTCATTATCATTACATTAATTATTATATTTTATTTATTATTATTTGTATTTTTTTTTTTATTTTTTTGTATTATTAATATTTTATATTATTAATTTTATTATTTTTATCATTATTTTATTTTTTTATTATTTTTGCTATTATATTAATATTTTTATTTTTTATTATTTTTTTTTTTTTTTTTTTTATTTTTTTTTTTTTTTATTTTTTTTTTTTTCTTTTTATTTTTTTATTTTTTTCCTATTACCCTTTCCCTCTCCCTCTTTTATCTTTTATTTTTGTTATCTTTTTGTCTTTTCGCCCCCGCCGCCATGTTTTGGGTTTTTGTTTTCTTTTTTTGTGCGGGAAAAAAGAGAGAGAGAGAGGAGAGAGAGAGGGGAGAGAGGAGAAGAGAGAAAAGAAGAGAAAAAGAGAAGGAGGAGGAGGAAGAGAGAGAGAGCTTACATTCTCCTCATATGATGTGTTATACTACACCAGAAAATAGCAACATTTTTTCCTTTTTTTAAACCGAATCATTGCTCACGCCGAAATGCTGCCACGTTCGCGAAGCTTTACCGTTCGAAAGGTCCGTACCTCCAAGAGATTCAAGTGTTCGTTTCATATAGTTATTATTTATCACATACACGTTTCCAGAATTTTCTGACATATACGATATATACAAACCTTTTCCAGTATTCCTCAACAAAACCCAGCCTTCAAAAATAACGATAGATGAAAGGATAATAATGAAGATAATTGTAATACCAATAAAACCAATAAATAATAACAATAACATACAAATAGATAACAAACAAAATAAAAATAAAACATCAATAAACAGGATTGAAATCAATCACCACGCCTCCATATATCAAACGCTTTTATATGATTCTAAAAAAATGGACTGCAACCCTCCGGCAAGGGAATGGGCTGCTGCCCGGGAGGTGAAAGAGTGGAAAAAATTATTTCGTGCTTTACAAGGATGAAAAAAAGCTTAGCTATGAAAAAA
>NC_051387.1:20193369-20195869 GCF_015228065.2 Penaeus monodon
ATGACAGGAGAAGGAAAGAAGGACAGGAAAAAAGGATGATAACAGGAGAAGGAAAGAAAGGTCGGGGAATAAGGATGATAACAGCAGAAAAAAGAGAGACAGAGTAAGTAGAATAAGAGAAAGGATGGCGGAGAAGCAGAAAATAAATGAGTAAAAAATAAAAAAGAATTAACAGAAAGAAATATAAAGGAGAAAGATAAAGAAAAATATCACGAATGCGAGAAAGAACGAATGAAAACAGAAAAAAAAAACAGAGAAAAAAACATTGACATAAACAAAGAGGAATGATGCAAGAAAGAAACGCAAAAATATTTGATGAAGAATGGAGTCAGGATAAAAGAAAACGAAAATGAAAAGAAAGAAAACAGTGATTTATGAAAAGAAAGATACCAGTGATTTATGGAAAAGCAAACAAACAAAGAGAAAGAGGAAAGAAACAAAGGAAAACATGTATATAAAAAATAAGAATAAAAAGGCGGAAATGAGAAAAATATTGAAAGACACACACACACACTCACAAACGAACAAGATAACAAGAAAGAAAGAGACAACAAAAACAAAGAATATATTTTACTGGTGCTTTTTTGCGCGTTGTTTGCTCTGCGGACCTTGAGTCAGGTAATTGCTGATGATGCAAACGCAGTCAGACAAATGCAACATAATCTCGTTTACGTTTTGTGTGCACATTTCCTAATACTGGAATAATGTTGACGTTGCTGGATGTCCTTCGAGGGCCCAGATCTGTACGGATGACTACAGCAAGGCTCATCTACAGTAGTTTTTGTTAAGCTGTGGGTTCTGTAATTGTCTTCAACGTAAACATTTCATGTCTTGATCACCATTGTCAGAATGAGCTTCGTTGTACTGTATGTTGATGGGATTTTTTTCTTCTTACATATATATATATATATATATATATATATATATATATATATATATATATATATATATATATGTATATATATTTTATGTATATATATATATAATATATATATATATCTATATATATATATATAATATTATATTATATCTATATATATATATATATAAAGAGATACGGAACCGACAGGATTTTACATTTCGCTTCCAAAAAGGTTAAGAACCGCTGTTTTACAATGGAAAGGAAAGGGAGGTAATACGTAAGGAAGAATTTGTTGCGACTCCAGGGGCCCGGACGCCAACTCTTTTATTCTCCCTGCTTCCTCCCCAAAAAACGAAGTGAATAAAAAATTACCTTGTTTCCCTACTATGCAATGGTTATAAGCCTATGTCTAGGCAAATCCAAATCTGCCATGGAATCCATTAAATATAGAACTGTACCATGCTACCATGGCGAACTTTAATTTCAAGGAAAGTACAATGATAAGTACAGCAACGCATAGAAATGTCAGGTGTGCTAGTAAGCATGTGGATGAAAATCAAAATCTGGCAACTGTGAGATGCAGGAGATTTTTCAGCTTGGGCCTTGAACTTTATTCCAAATTAACCCCCTAAGAGATTGGATTTTTTACGGGGACAATTCTATAAAATCGTAACTGAACGATTGAATTTAATTTTTTCTTGTTATTGCCACTGCGTCTGTGTTAATATCATTCAATCGAGAGTATTTATTTCTATGGAACTGGTCACATGACATTCGGAAAGAATGTCATTCAGTGTCTATTACTTCGGTATTTGCATATTAATCACATACAAGTCAGAAACAAGACAAGTTCATGGGTTAAAATTATGTTCTGGGAAAAAAACCGGAAGATATTTTCCCTTTCGTATGACTTAACGAATGGAGTACGCCAGTAAAAATATTCTTTGAAAATGTATTTCACTGCACTAAAGTCTATGTTAATCAAACTTACGAAGCGCACGAAAATTCTTAGAATGTAGACTGGCTCTTATTCATATTTGATATCACATGAAAATAGTAATAAGAAAAAGGCAGCTCAGTGTTTGTTTGTTTTATTTATTTACGACTTACTGAGAAAAAAGTTCGATATCGCATAAAACGCAAGCCGTACAAACACTTGCTAATCTCTTTCTCGATGAAATGCGACAGTTCCTATCTTCAGAGGTCAAGGGTTACGTGTGCAAGACCTTTTTTTCTTCTTTTTCTTTTTTTTAGATATGAACCTAAAATTCTACTGTAAAAATCAGATATACATCACGCAAGGATAAAAGGATTGAAATTATAAAGCGAAAATCAAGAAAGAAAAAAGACGAAGAAAAAGAAATAAGTTCTTCTAAGTACTAACTCGAAGACAAGAAACCAACATTTACCGATCGTTTAAATCAATGGTGGATTTTTTTTTTTTATTATTATTTTTTTATTACTCACGATCCCTTCCTCAGTCCCCGAAATACGCACGACCCCTGCCATCAGTTTTAGTCTATTTTCTGAGATGGAAAATGTCCAAAAAAAAAAAAGAATAAAAAAAGTAATTTAACGCTCTTCCAACACAACATTGTATGGAATGTTCTAGAACCTTCGGTTGCTTGCGAATCAGCG
>NC_051387.1:20200869-20203369 GCF_015228065.2 Penaeus monodon
GAAGACGTCACTCGTGCGCTGCGTTGTTTGCTAGACGTTGCGGATAATGCGCTACAAACGTCGAAACTTCTGCTTAGCAACGTTTTGGTGGCATTTTAGTGTTCCCCTGTCTGATATATCTACTGTCTCTGGTCTGTTGGCATGTTTTGTCTAACTAGATACGTTTTTTAATTTTCATCAGTCCTGGCTTTGCCTATCAAACTGTTTATTTGATTTTTTTTTTTTAATTATCGTCGATTATTCCATGTGATGAAGGAGAGAGAGAAAGTGAGAGAGAAAGTGAGAGAAGAGAGAGAGAGAGAGAGTAGAGAGAGAGAGAGAGAGAGAGAGAGAGAGAGAGAGAGAGAGAGAAGAGAGAGAGAGGAGAGAGAGAGAGAGAGAGAGAGAGAGAGGGAGAGAGCAGGAGAGAGAGAGTAGAGAGAGAGACAGAGGAAGAGAGAGAGAGATATATTTAGAGATAGATAAAATATAGCATAGCAGACCGACATATATATATAATATATTAGATAAGAAGAGAGAGTAGAGAGGAGAGAGAGAGAGGAGAGAGGAGAGAGGAGAGAGAAAGAGAGAGAGAGAAGGGATAGAGAGAGAGGGAGAGGAGAGAGAGAGAGAGGAGCGAGAAGAGAGAGAGAGAGAGGGATGAAAGAGTAGAGGTAGAGGAGAGAGAGAAGAGAGAGAGAGAGATAATTGTACAAATAGCTCATACGCAAGATCACACATCACAACAAAAGATAATCAGTCCTGGTTAATCACTCCAATCCTAGCGATCCTGACATCCAATCTCAAGGATTCCCTGCCTTTTTTTCCTTTTCGTTTATCACGTTCCCCTTCTCCCTCGCCCCCACCTCCCCCCTCCCTCCCTCCCTTCTCCCTCTCTCTCTCTCTTTCTCTTTCTCTCTCTCATCTCTTCATCTCTCTCTTTCTCTCTCTCGTCTCTCTCTCTCTCTCTTGCTCTCTCTCTCTCTCGCGTCTCCGTCCTCTCCTCTCTCTCTCGTCTCTTTTTTCTCTTCTCCCCCCCCCTCTCTCTCCTCTCTCTCATCTCTCTCTCTTTCTCCGCTCTCTCTACACCCTCTCCTGCTCCTCTCTCTCTCTCTCTCTCTCTCTCTCTCCTCTCTCTCTCGTCCCTCCTCCCTCTCTCGCCCCCCTCTCTCTCTCTCATCTCTCCTCTCTCTCCATCCTCCTCGCCCCCCCCTCTATCTCTCTCTCTATCTCTCTCTCTCTTTCCCTCTCTCTCTATCTCGATTCGTCTTCATACATCTCTCTCTCTCATCCTCTCATCTCTCTCTCTCTTCCGTCTTACTCTAAACCTCTCTCTCTTTCTCTTTCTCTCGCTCCCTCCCTCTCTTTTCCTCTCCCTCTCCTTCCCTCCTCCCTCTTCCTCTACCTCTCTCTCTGTCTCTCTCTCTCCTCCCTCTCCCTCTCTCCATCTCCCCCCCTCTCTCTCTCCCTCTTTCTCTCTTCCCCCCCTCTCTCTCTCTCTCCCTCTTTCTCTCTCTCCATACTCCCCCCCTCTCTCTCTCCCTCTCTCTCTCTTCCCCGTCTCTCTCTCTCTTTCCCTTTCCTTCTCTCCATCTCCCCCCCCCTCTCCTCTCCCTCCCTCTCTCTCTCTCTTCTCTCACTCTCCGCTCTCTCTGCTCTCTTCTTCTCTCTATCTCTCTCTCTCTCTTCCCCTGCTCTCTCTCCTCTCTCTCTCTCTCCCTCTCTCTCCCTCTGCCTCTCTCTCCTTCTCTCTTCTCTCTCTCTCTCTCTCTCTCTCCCTCTCTCCCTCTCTCTCTCTCTGCTCTCTCTCTCTGTCTCTCTCTCTCTGTCTCTCTCTCTCTCTGTCCTCCTCTCTCTCTCTCGTCGTTTCTCTCTCCTTCTCTCTCTCTCTCTCTCTCTCTCTCTCTTCTCTCTCACTCGTCTCTCTCCCTCTCTCCCTTTTTCTCTCCCTCTCTCTCTCTCTCTCACCTCTCTTCTCTCTCTCTTTCTCTCTCTCTCTCTCTCCTCATCTCTCTCTCTCTTCTTTCTCTCTCTCTCGTGCTCTCTCTCCCCTCTCTCTTCTCTCTTCCCTCTCGTCCTTCTCTCTCTCTCTTCCTCTCTCTCTCTCTCTCTCGCTCTCTCTCCCTCTCTCCCTCTCTCTCTCTCTCTCTCTCTCTCTCTCTCTAATCTCTCTCTCCCTCTCTCCCTCTCCTCTCTCTCTCTCTCTCTCTTCCCTTCCCCCATCTCTCTCTCTCTCCTCTTCTCTCTCTCTCTCTCATCTCTCTCTCTCTCTCTCGCTCTCTCTCTCTTTCCTCTCTCTCTCTCTCTCCCCCTCTCTCCCTCCCACTCTCTCTCTGTCTTTCTCTCTCTCTCTCCTCCTCCTCTCTCTCTCCTCTCCCTCTGTCTCTCTCTCCTCTCTCTCTCTCTCTCTCCTCTCATCTCTCTCTCTTCTCTCTTTCTCTCCCTTCTCGTCAGGATCAGCGGGGGAGTGGACAGTCCGGACCCGTCGGTCGAGGAATCAATTCGTCTTCATACCTTTCTC
>NC_051387.1:20235486-20239711 GCF_015228065.2 Penaeus monodon
TCCTCTGGATAAAAAGGGTAGTCGAAGGAGAAATGAAAGGGGAAAGAATAAAGGGGGTAAAAACAACACGAGGATGACGAAAAAAGTTGATAATGATGGGAAATTTTAGCAATAATATGATAAAGATAATAAATAATTATAGAATAATAATGAAAAAAAATAAAATAAAAAAAATTAGGGAAGATGATAAAAGGGGTTCTAATGAAAACAAAAATATGATAATGTAAAATTACAATTATTATAATAAAAACCCGCTACTAATAATATTGACAATACAATAACAGTAGTACTAATAATAATCATAATATAAAAATAATGATAAAAAGATAATAATTAAAATAATAATATAATATAATAATAATAATAAAAAGAAAAATAAATAAATAATAGTAATAATAATAATAAAAATAATGTAATAATATAATAAAAACAATAATAATGATAATGTAAAACTAGTACTACAAATAATAAAAGGTAATAATTTAAGATAATAATGTTATTATTACTATATACAATGATACTATTATACTAATAAAATGATAATTAGAGTAATAATAAAAATTATAATAAAACAATAGTGAAATAATGAAATAAGAACAACAGCAACAATAAAAATGATGATAATGATATAAAAATAATAATAACAAAAAAGGGTACTAACAATTACAAAAGTGATAAAAAGTAATTAATGATAATAATGAAAAAAAGGATAATTATAAAACAATAATGATACAGATATACTAAAATGACAATAATGATAAAAATAATAATAGTAATAATAAAATAAATAATAATAATAAAATAATAATAATAATTTGATAACGATAATGATAATATAATAAAGATGATGATGTTTATGATAACAATAAAAACAATAATAAAAATAATAACAATAATAATAATAATAAAAATAATAATAATAATAGTAATAAAAAATTTATTAATAATAATAATGATAATAATAAAATTAAAAAAAAAATAAAACACTAAATTTTAATAACAAGATAATAATAATGATTAATAATAATAATGATAAAATTTAAAGTGACAATGGAAAATAAAAAACAACAAAAACAATAATAAAAGTGTAATATAAAGGTAATAATAAAGATAATAAAATATATATAAAATGTAATAATTGATATGATATAAAATAAAAAATAATAAAAAAAAAAAAGATAGTAATAATAAAACAACAACAACAAGAGAACAATAATAATAATATAATAATAATAATAATAATAATAAAAATAATAAAAATAATATGATAAAGATGAATAAAGAGATGATGATGATGATAATAATGTAAGATAAAATAAAATAATAGAAGTAATGTTAATGATAATGATATTAAAAAGATGAGATGGTGAGAAAGATGTGATGATGATGATATGATGATGATGATGATGATATGATATGATGATGATGAGTGATGATGTTAATAAAAAATAAAAATGATAAAAATTTTGATAAATTATAATAATAATTTAATATTAATAGCAATAATAATAGTAATAATCATGATAATTGATGATAATAATAATCATAAAAAAAATAAGTATTATTATTATTATATAATTTTGATAAAATTAACAATAATTTAATGATTAATAAAAATAATAATTAAAAAAATAATAATAAAAATAATAATAAAATACATTATTATTATTATCGTTATTATTATAACCATGATAGTAATTATAGTAATAAAAATGAATAAAAAACAAAAAAGCCCTTTTTCGTTATCCCACTCAAAATTACTTTTAATTTCTTTTTCCTTTGGGTTCATTTCGTTATTTTTCTACCATTTTTATTACGAAACCCCTTTCAAAGAAAATGCACCCAAAGGATAAGGGTAACCCATAGCGATGCTTACCTCGCCGGGGTATGCCATAGTGGAGCCCCCCGGTTTCGACTAATGCCGACCCCCAAGTGTGTCAGCTGGTGCTGACTTTGGGTGAAACCCAGTTCTTACCCGCCGTGGTTTCCAAGCCAAGCATTAAGCTACGGACGACAATTGCAACTTCTCGCGCCTGGGCGGGGCGCGAACCGCCGATGAGAGGCCCACACGTTACCCCCGTACTAGCCCGGAGGCTGGCTGCGAAAAAACGCTCACCATAAAAGATCGCAAACATGGAGCAGAACTAGTGACGCCAACGCGTTCAACCAATGAAAGTGCGCTGTGAGATATCAGACGTAGCTAAATACATAATTATTAAAATTTACTCGTTATTGTTATAATTACCAGAAGTAAAACCAAAACTCCCCTCTTTTATTTATGATAACGAAGACTTCCTTACCATTGATAGAATAATCTTGGAAAAAACAATTTCATTCTGGGGTTCAACAGTTTAATTGAATTTGGAGCTACCTGATTATATGCACTTCGATGATAACAGTAATCACAATAATGATAATGATGATAATAATTATAATAGCAATAATAATGATATCAACAATAACAACAACAATAATGATAAAAAAATAATGATGATGGTGAGTAATGTGATAAAGATAATAACAACAACAATAACAATAATGATAAATTTAAAAGTGATGAGTTTATGATGATGATGATGAGATGACGATTGTGATGACAATAATAATAAAAATAAAAATAAAAATTAAAAATAAAGATAATAATGAAAAAATAATTAACAATGATATTCGTAATGATACTAATAACAATGATATTCGTAATGATACTAAATAATGATAATAATATTGATAATACTAATTATAATTAACCATAATTAATCAATTTTATTTTTATAAATTTTAACTATTAAAATTTTTTTTATTTTATTTTTCTTTTATGTGCATACTTGTTTTTTCTTCTAAATTTCCCCCTATGTGCCGGGCCCGGGGTTTTCCATGCACGGGGGGGAGGGGTTTGAACCAGGAGCAAAATTGCAGCACGATCATACCGCCCCCCCCACAACCACTAGATGATGATAAACAAAAAGAGTTTTTAACCCAAAAATAGTGATAATGAATGAAACTATTATTATAAAAATGGTAAAAAAAATAATAGTAATAAAAATATAAAATAAAATAATAATAGTAATAATAATAATAATAATAAAATAATAATAAATAATAATAAATAATAATAAATTTTAAAAAATAATGTTAATAAATAAAGTAAATAAAGGGAATATAACAACAATATCAACAACAATAATGATAAAAAAAATGATAATAATAATAATAATAACGGTGAATCAATCCACAGTAGTGTGATAATAATGATAATAATGATAAATATAGTAATAATAATGATAATGATAATAATAATGATGATACTATTGATAATGATGAAAATAATGATAATAACAGTAAAATAATAGTGATAATGGTAATAATGATGTTAATTGTAAAATAATGATAATGATTATAATAATGATGAGGATAATGATACAATAATAATATTAATAATTATATTAGTAATAAAAATGTTGATAATAATAATAATAATAAAAACAACATAAAAACTGATAATAATAATAATAATAATAATAATAAAATAATGATAATAAAAATAATATAATAATATAATTATAGTAAAAAAATAATAATATTAATAATAATAATATAAGATAATTAGATGACAAAATGAAATATGATTGATATGAGATGGAAATAATGATAATAATAATAAAAATAATAATAAAAATTAAAAATAATAATAATAAAACAACAAACAACAATAATAATAAAAAATAAAAAAAAATAATAATAATATATCAAAAGTTAATAATAATATCATAATAATAATTACATGATGATGAGATAAAGATCTAATAAAATGTTAAATAAAAAATAAAAATAATAATAAAAATAAAAATAAAAATAATAATAATAATAATATTAATAACAATAATAAAAACATAATAACTTTTTTTTAATAAATTTTTAATCATTTTTTAATTTAAATCGTTATTTCTGTAAATTTTTCGTTTAATAATTATTTTTGCAAATTTTATATATAAAAAAAAATAAAGATAATAATAACAAAAAAATTTTTTTAAAAATATTATACCGTTAGTATTTTTTTATTTGCTTTTATTAGTTATTGTTTTTTATTTCGTATAATAATATTTTGGCAATAATCTAATAATTAAAGTTTTTAAAAAATAATAATAATAATAAAAAAATAATAAATAATAATAATAAAAATAATTTAAAAATAATAATAAAAAATAAAATTTAAAAATAATAATAA
>NC_051387.1:20239811-20280356 GCF_015228065.2 Penaeus monodon
AAAAAAAAAATGGGTTTTTTTCTTTGGGGTGAAAGGTACGTTGTAGGGTTTTTCCCCAGTTCCTTCCAGGGAGATCTCTGTTTATTATTTATATATATATATATATATATATATTTATATATTAAAATATATATATTATATTTTATATATAAAAATTTAATTATATTTATTTATTATAATTATTTTTTTTTTTTTTTTTTTTTTTTTTTTTGTTTTAATGTTTTTATATGTATGTCATGTTGTATATATTATTAATTATATATTAATTATTTTTAATATTTTTTTTTTATTCTTTTTAATAAATTTTTTTTTTATGTTTGTTTAAATATTTTTTTTTTATTTTTATTTTTTTTTTGTGTGGTGTGTGTGTGTGTGTGTGTGTGTGTGTGTTTGCGATTATGTTTGTTTTGTGTGTTTTTAATTTTATTTTTATATCGTGGAGAAACCGAAATGGGGAACCCGGGAATTGTATGGGAATGGGGGGGCCCAAATGCTATTGTTTTGGGGAGGCTCGATCACAAAAAATCTGAATACATTTTTCGAAAAAAGCTAGAGCGGAAGTGATTTGGAAGTCGCCATCGACTCAAAACGAAATTGTTTTCATTTTTTTTAAAAAAATGACCGATATAGAAAAAAAATTGGAAGTTATTAATAAGAAAATTTTTGGCCGCCCATAGAATGGTCGGGGCCAAATTAAACTACACCCAGAGGAAGGGATAAACTATAAAAAAACCACAGCCCGATTCTAATTTAAAACAAAAGCGACAGAATTTAACCTAACATCCAAAAAAGATATTCACTTCTCAGCGAAGAAGATCTAACATTGACAAATCAACAATCATTAATGACATAATAAAAAATCTGCACTAGAAGTAGGGGGTAAGTCGCAAACAAAACCCAGCAAATTCTCGTAGAAAATAAAGACTTTTGCAAAACTAGGTCTGAAAAAATCGTCAAACAGGGACAAAATAAATTAGCCGAACTAACAAAACTATAATAAAAAAAAAAAAAAAAAAAAAAGATGTACGGGAAATTTTATACTCAAAATAAAAAAAACGTATATGGGCTAGATGAAAACAGTTAAAGGGGACTCGGTAGGGAGAAATCAATTGATCAATAAAAAAAACCGATGGAGAAAAACATCAAAAAGAATAAAAACATAAGAATATGGGGGATTCTACAGGGATCTATACAAAACCCAAGAACACCATGGATAAAACAAGCGTAACTGAGACGTACCCAACTCACAAAAAAAAATAAAAAGAGCCTTAAAGGGGTGAAAAGGGGGAAAAAACGGGGAAATGGAATTTGAATATTATTATATTTTGATATTAATATATATATTAATATATTATTATATAAATATATAATAATATTATTTTATAAATATATTTTAATTTTTATTATTTTTAAAATTAATAATTAATATTTTTTAAAATTATATTATTTTAAATTAAAATTCTATTTATTTATAAATATGCAGAGGCAAAGCGAAGCTTCGCTGCAGACCAATGAAGCCATCTTCTCAGACGTCTTGAGGCACCGATAGGGGCTGAACCCCAAAAAATGCCGGGAAAAAAAAGGGGACCCTGATGCTACTGACGCTATCATCTCCCGCACCGCCCCAAAGTCGCGAGTTTTAACAAATTTCGGTTGGTGTTGGGGGGGACCCCGGTCCCGCCTCACTGGTCCCTACTCTTGGATCCAATAAGCGACAAATTGCTTTTCAAAATTGTTGTTTTCAAAATTGACGGTTTTACTTCTCGCTCTCTTTTAGGTGATGGTAACGGGCGATTGTCCCTTTATGACTTTCTGTCTTCCGTCTCTTTCTTCTCCTTCTATTTCGCTTTTATTCTTGTTGGTCTCTTCTGCCAACAGAGGGATAGCAGTTGAGATGTGTTCTTATTGAAGTTAAAGAATTGTGATAAATGTTAAAAGTTTATTTCCCCTTCCCGGTATAGTTTGGGGCTTTAAGGCTCCCTTGGTTTCATTCCAAGGGAAATTTTTCAAAAAGGAAATTTATTTTCAGAAAAAGGATGACATTTTAGTGCTATGTCTAAAATTACAAAAAATAGAGAGAAAGATAGATAGGGAGACAACAAAAGATAGTAGAAGATAGATAAAGATAAAAAAGGCATGAAAAAATTTATCATGCGAAATGTACAATGAAAGGTACTAATATATTTTTCACAGTAATAGGGAAAAAAGTATTTTTCCCCCGAGAACTGTAATGGCACTTTTAGCACCAGTTCCCGCCGAAATATATATCAAACATTCACGACTCATTTTGTGTAAAGTTAGCAATGTCCTTAGAAAGACTAGCTCTTGCGTTCTCTCATCCTGTTTCTTTGTCCCTCTGTCCTCAAATTTCTTTCTCCTTCGCTCTCTCTTTGTCTATGGGTGTTGGTGTGTGGTGTGTGTTTTGGTTGTTGGGGTGTGTGTGTGTGTGTGTGTTGCGTGTGTGTGTGTGGTTGGGGTGTGTGTTGTGGTGTTATACAAAAGTGATAATAGATAGATAGATGATGATAGATGATGATAGAAGTAGATAGAAGAAAGTAGTATATCCTCCTCTTCTCCGTCCAAATCACTATTTTTGGGTTTTTCCCATTTTAATATTTAGATTCTTACCATTTTTAAAAAAAAAACGCAAATTATACCATCTTTTTTCAGTACATTCTCAAACTTCTTTTATAATTATAAAGTAATCAAAAAAAACTAAACCATTGTAATCGTTATTCTTTTTTCCACGACATCCTTTACTTTTCTTCTTCTTTTGTACCCCTGTCTCCTCATTACTTTTTTGCGTCTAAAAAGCAAAACACAAATATATAAAATCACCAAAAAAAAATCCCAAAAGGCTGAAGAACTCGCTACAATACCCAGTAATGTCTCGAGAGTCGACTCCACGTCCAGATGTATGAAACATTTCCCTCCAAGAGTGGCTGGACCGCAGACAAAATCCGTTACTGAATTCCGAAGCCGCAAGAATTCTTCTAGAATTATCTGACAGCGATTATATTTCACCCCCAGGAAAACAAAATGACGTCTTTTTAAAGTTAAACGTTTTAGGGTTTTTGGCCTACTACTCGCGTTTGGGTTCCCCAATAAGGGGGATATTGTTTCTGTTCCAATTTTTTCCCCTTTTTTTTGTTATCAAAACTATGACCATGAACATCAAAATTCTTTCTCTTTCCAGGGTTTCGGAAGGGGGAAATGCACAGAATCAGTCATATCTTTTCCCCTTTCTGGGTTGCAAACTTGCAGCATATGTATGGCAGGCAAATGTATTTGACGGTGTTTTTGCTCTCGTGACCAGCCTGGGATACAGATGTCGTCATTCGTTGTAGTGCGGACACTGTGTTTATGTTTTGGCTTACACAAAAAATAATAAATAAAAATATGTACAGTGAGCTTGGGGGAATTTGCAGAAAAAAAGGAGGGGGGAAAAGAGAGATTGCAGGGGGCAGGTGAAAGAGAGAGAAGAGGAGGAAAAGGGGAGAGAGGAGAGAGGGGGAGAAAGAGAGAGAAAGAGAGAGAGAGAGAGAAAGTAAGTGAAAAAGAAACATAGAGATGGCTTATCCGACAAATGGCCATAGCCACAGAACGACACAAACGGACAGAGACAAATAGGAAAAGTCAGTAACGAAAGAAGAGAGTGATAAACGAGAGAATAAAAAGTAGACAGTGGGAGGGAAACGTGGCCTTGCATGCGTGAGGGAACACAGCGTGAGGCTGATACAGGTGAAGCCTTAGCTTTTGGGCGTCACAGGAAAGAAACAGTTGGTTAGTCTGATGCGGAAATGTATTGGGGGGCGTTTTTCGGCTAAAGCAAGAAAGGGTGCTTCTTCCATCCCACTTCTCTTCATCTCCTTCCTCTCCTTATTCTTCTAATTTTTCTTCTTCTTCTTCTTCGTTTCTTTTGCTTTTCTTCTTTTTCTTTTTTTCTTTTCTTTTTCTTCTTCACTTCATTTTCGCCCTTCTTCTTTTTCTTTTTGGGTTTTTTGTCTACTTTCACGTAAAAAAGGTATTTTCCTCCAAGCCATCACATATAAACATGTAAATTTGGTTGACATTCTCCAACCTGAGGAAAGGAATTCTGTGCTATTTCTCTTTATTTTTTTTATTCTAAAAAGGGTATATTTTTGGGAAAAATTTAAAAACAACACAATGCGCATCCTCTGATAGCAATATCTCACCCGTTTTTATATATTTTTGTTATAAAAGGCATAATACCCTCGCAGCACTTTATTTCTCTTTGACCTTTTTCTTTCCTCCTTTGTGTGGCGTGTTTTTCTTTTACCTGCCGGCGTTTTGCGTGGGATCGAACTGAAACCGACGCTGCAGTATAAAAGCCTTGTTTCACGAGTTTACTGCTGTGTGTGTATATATAGATATGTGTGTGCGTGTGTGTGTATGTGTATGTATGTATGTATATATATATATATTATATATATAAAATATAATTTTATATATATATATTATATATATATATATATAATATATTTTTATGCTTCTTTAAAAGCCTTTATCTCTTATTTGTTTGTTTTTACCACTTTTTTTTTTGTTACTTCAACCACACAAACTATGTGTGTGTGTGTTGTGGTGTGTGTGTGTGTGGGGGTTTTGTGTGTTTGTGTGTGGTGCATGTTTTAAAACACATATGATACACCCCCACCCACACACCCACACACACACAACCCCCCCACACACACCCACCCATATGGTTTAAAAATATATATATTATATATATAATTATATAAATTATATATTATATATAAAAATATAATTAGTATATAATATTATATATAATATATTATATATATATTATTTTAAAATATATATGTAAGTAAATATAAAATAATATATTATTATATTATATATATATATAATATATTTTATTATATTAATATTATATATATATTTTATATATATATATATATAATATTATATATAAATTTATCGTATCACAAACACACAAACACCCACACACACACACAACCACAACAATTATACTACATACATATTTTAACATATATATATAATTCTGTGTATATATTTTCCCCTCTCCCCCATATATATATTTATTATAATTATAATAAATATATTATATAATTAATTATATATAATATATATTTGTGGTGTGTGTGGTGTGGTGTGGGTGTGTGTGTGTGTATGTGCGTTGTGTGTGGTGTGTGTGTGTGTTGTGTTTTTTGGTGTGTGTGTATACTTTAATACATGCGGTATGTAGTTTATTTTTGTCCTTTTAAAATTTTTTTTCTCTTTTTCCCCCCTTTCCTCTGCTTTATCTCGTCATAATATATATTATATATTATAAAATTAATATATATTATATATAATATATATTTTATATATGTGTTGTGTGTGTGTGTGGGGGTTGTGTGTGTGTTGTGTGTTGTGGTGTGTGGTTTTTGGTGTTTTTTGTGTGGGGTTTGTGTGTGGTGGTGTATGTATGTATGTTATATTAATATTATAATACATAATAATACATATACATATATAATTAAAATACATATATATATATATATTTATATAATTATACGTATTTATTATTTTTTTATTTTTTATTTATTTGTTTATTTATATACAAATATATTTGCCTTTTTTCTCTCTCTTCCCCTTATCTCTGTATGCATCGTTACTGTTATAGAAAAAAGCAAAGCTTGCAGTTCTAGATGTAGAATAAAGTAACAGTTCACTTGGCATTAGAAGGCATTAAAAGTAAACATATGCTATACAAAGGACGAACAGATAAACGAATAAAAGCTGGTAAAGACAAAATGCTTATTACGGACAGTGGATTATATCACAGCTGTTTGTGGGGGAAGAGATCTGCGAGGAATCCCGGGGTGAGCAAAGGTTTTTTCTGGAGCAAGACTATGTTTTAATTGAGTTGGGTATATTTTTTATCCGTTATATTTTTTGCTTATATACTATGTGTGGTGTGTGTTGTGTGTGTATGTATGAAATATATATATATATTATAATATTTATAAATTATATATATATATATATATATATAATATATATATATATGATTTATATATTATATATATATATAATATATAATATATATATATATATAATATATTTTTTAATATATGTATGCATACACACACAAAACACACAACACCCACACGCCCCCACACAACACACACACACACACCACACCACACACCACCACACACACACACACACACACAATATTATATAATATATTATATATATATTAATATTATAAATTTTATATATTTTGGGAAAGGAAAGAAATAAAATAAATCGAACTTTTTCAGCTCTTCAAAAATTTTCCATCAAAAAAAAATTTAACCGAAATATATAAATAGAGAGTTTATATAGTGGTAGAGAGAAAAAACGAACAAGGTCTAAAATGGTCTCGGGGAGGGGGGGAAAGGTCAAAGTTGGGAAAAGGGCCCTACTTATTAAGACAAACAAAATGTAGGTAATTAGGGGGTGATTTGTTTTCCCTAAACCAAACTTGAGCGAGCCATTTTGCATTGAAAAAAGAACTGGAAGGTATTATTTAAATCTCCGTTTAATTTTAAAAATTGACGGCGAAGATTCTTTTAAAAAAAATTAAAATACCGAAACCGAGGGTTTATTTTCATATAAAAAAATCAAAAAAAAACAAAAACAAAATCGCGTCTGAAATCCTCGAATGTAAATATAACTACCCCGGCCCAAAAAGACCCCAAAAAAGGCGAAAAAACCCTTTAGCCAGGATCAAAGGGACGAGTAACTGACTTCAGACAAAATTTTTTTCCCAAATAGGAAAATTATTTTCGCATTTTTTACTCATTTAAAATGGCTCGTTTAATTTTTGGTTTTCCCTAACCCATCACACCACAATTTCCTTCTTTTTTCTGAGTCCCCCGTTGTTTTTAGAAGTCAGAAGTTTGTCAGTGTTTTGGGAAAGTTTTGGGTGTGAATTTATTTATTGGGGGCCGAATAATTTTAAAAAATTTTTTTAAAAAACATTTTTTTCTAATGGAAATTTCTCAAAAATTTTAAAATTTGCAAAAAAAATTGTTCTTTTTAAAATTTTTGAAACCCCCCCCTTTTTTAAAAATTTAAAACCCCTGTTTTAAAATTTTAATTACATTTTTTAGTTTCCAAATTTTTAACATTTCCCAAAAAAACTCCCCAAAAATAAATAGAATGTAAGTTTTCCCGGGGAAAAAAAATAATAAAATTAGTTTGGGACGCAGGAAAAATTTTTATTTTACATTTTTTTTTTTTTTTTTTTTTTTTTTTTGGGGTTTTTTTTTTTTTTTTTTCCCCTTTTTTTTGTTATTTAAATTTTTTTTTGTTTTTTTTTTTCCCTAAAATTTTAAACGATTTAGATTTTTTGTTAATTTTAAATTTTGTGGGGTTTTAATTTTTTTTTTTGACAATTACGGTTTTTTTTTTTTTTTCTTAGTATCGGTTTGTTGGGGGTTTTTTTTTTTTATTGTTTGGGGTTTTGTTTTTTGTTTTTTTTGTTGGGGGTTTTTTTTTTTTTGTTTTTTGTTTTTGTTTGTTTGTTGTTTATAAAAGGGGGGGGGGGGTGGGGGGTGGGTTTTTTTTTGTTGGTTTGTTTTTGTGTTTTGTCAATAAAAACCCAAAAGAAAAATTAAACGAAGGAAAAATTTTACCTGCTCCAAACCCAAATTTTTCCTTTCTAAAAAAATTTTTTCTTTCCCCCCCCCCCCCCCCCCAAAAACCAATTCACCCCCTTTCCCCGGGCAGCCCTTAAAATTTTGTCTTTGGGGCTTTTTTGTCTCTAATCTTAAAAAACCCAAACCCCCCCACACCCAAAAAGTAAACAAACGAGCAAACAAAAGAAAAAAGGGGGGGAAAAAAGACGGGGAAAAGGGGGGGGGCTGAAAAGGAAAAGTAAAAAGAAAGGGGCCCAAAAAAAAAAAAAAAAAAAAAAAAAAAAACCAAAAAAAAAAAGAAAAAAACCCCCCCCCCCCCCGGGAACAGGGAAAAGGGGGAAGGGGTGGTTTTGAGTGTGAGATTATGGTCCCGACAAGGGGATAGGACTTTCTGAAGTACCACCAAGACCCATTGTTATAATGACTCAGCGAATAACTGGGCCGTGACGGAATAACGAGCAGGTTATTTCCGTCAGAATCTGCGGCTTTAGGCTCTCGAAAATTTGGTTTGCTGGTATTTTCCCGTGCAGGCTGCCGGTTCGCCTGAATATGGAATACATTTCCCATAAAAAAAAACGAGATGGGTGCATAGGGAAAAATTTTTGGGGCAAGAGAAGAGAGAAAGAGAAAAGGGGAAGAGAAAGAGAGAGAGAGAGAGAGAGAGAGAAAGAAAAAAGAAGAGAGAGAGAAGAGGGAAGAGAGAGAGAGAGACAGACAGACAGACAGACAGGCAGGAAGAGAGAGACAAAGACAGACAGATAGATTATGCAAGATGCCAGTTTACCTGAATATAAGATGCATTCCTTATGACAAAAAAATATATTAAGGTATGCATAATGGAGAAGCTTTTCGGCTTGATTGTATCAAGCCGAAAAGATTCTTGAACCTTCCCCTTGCTCTCTTTATCAGAACAGCAAAACACGTGCTATTCTTGAAAAATAGCTTTTGTTTAAATTTTCTCTAAATTATTTCATAGAGGAAAAATGCCCCGCCCCCTTCCCCATTGTACAGACGCGGTGCCAAAAGTAACACAAGAAGTTCTCTCGCTCTTTCTTAGACGCTTATTTCAGTACTCCGACTTTCTTGCGACACTCTCGCCCTTCTGCACTCATTCATGGACACCCACGCTCTTCTCAGAAGTTCTTTCTTAGGCCCTTGAGCGCTTTTATACATTCTTCAACAGTGCATCGACTCTTCCACATCCATTGCTCCCCTATCATGCTTTTCAAAAAAATCTCTCTCGTTTATAGGGTCCTTTTGTTTATTTCTTTTTTTTCCCAGTGTCTTTTTCTTTTTTTGTAATGCGTTTTTCTCTCCAATTTTCCCCAAAGAAGGATGACAGGGAAATAAAAGATAGGAAAATAACTATAGATTAGCAAAAAATGGGATAAACCATAAGAGGCCTTTGGAGTTCTGAAATGTGTGTATTTTAAACGAAAGGAAAACCGGGGGCCCCAAAAAAATTGGGGAAAAAGGCATCGAACTCAATTAGTGCATTGTGCATATTGAGAAATGAGAGATTTTGACGTGTAATGACGATGAAGTAATGATGAAGGCCTGAAAATGTGCTGTGCAAGGAGATTTACATCCAGACACGGTTAACTCACATATACAACATTTTATTAGATACCGCAAATTCAGGAAAAAATATGGTAGTACGTTTTCTGCTGATCTTACCGTCCACTTATAAGCCCGCAAAAAAATTTTATAAAATACACTCAAAATTTTGCGAGAGAAAAAAAAAAATGTAAACCACACCCCCAATTTAGGTACCTACACGTGAAACAAAAAATTTTTTTACCCCAAAAGAAGAACTCCAAATGAAAATATCCGACCTCTTTCATATTAGAGCTGTTATCTGGCAGAATCAAGTGGGGTTCGCGAAGATAAAAAAATTGGGCTACAGCGTTCCTTTTTTTTCTTGCGTGGCTACGAGGTTGGTCTTGCTGGTGTGTTACCCGCTCCCCAATAGGCTCCCCAATTATTTTTTTACCCCCGTGTTTCCGTTTTCCGGTGAATGAGGGGAAGAGGGAGCGGGGTATGAGAGGAGCGTACATCACTACTGCACCAGCTTCTTGTTGTTGCAAGGATGTTGGACATGCAAGGTATGTATGAAGTTCCAGGGAAAAATGTCTTTTTATCTCCTCCCTCTAATTCGCTTTATTCTTTACTTCTTTTTTCTTGTTCTCTTTTCTCTTCTGTTATTTCTGTTATCATTATTATCGTTATCATTATTATTCTCAATAATATCATCTTCATCTTTATCATCATTACATTTTTTTTATTTTTATATTATAAACTTTTTATTTTTGTTTCTTTTTTTTTATTATATTATTTTTGTTTATTATTATTTTCATTTTATTTTTTTTATTATTATTATTATTATTATAACTATCATTATTATTTATTTTTTTATTATTATTATTATTATCATTATTATCATTATCATTTTTATTGTTATTATTATAACTATTATTATTATTCTCATTACTATTACTATTAATTCATCATCCATATCACATCACACATCATCCATCATCATCATCATCACTTTTTTTTATTGTTTTATTTTTAGCATTATTATTGTAATTGGCAGTAGTATATAGTGGTTTATTCTATTATTATAATTTTTTATTTTTTTATTGTTATTTTTATTTTTATTGTTTTTGTTATTTTTATTAATTATTTATTATTTATTTTATTATTATTATTATTTTTTTTATTATTATAATTATTTATTTTATATTTTATTATTTTATTATTATTTTATTATTTTATTATTATAATTTATTAAAAATTGTTATTGTTATTATTTTTTTTTTAAATATCATTATTGTTGTTATTATTATTATTAACATTATTATTTTTTCATATCATATCATCATGAAAATTATTACATGAAATTATTATATTGATGTAATATCATTTTTATTATTATTTTTATATTATTTAATTATTTTTTTATTATTTTTATCATTAAACATTATTTTTATCATTATCATCATCATCAGAAATTTTTATTATTTTTATTATAAATATTTTTTAAAATTCTGTGAATATTACTTTTAATATTTTTTTTATTGTTGTTTTTATTTTTTTTTTTATTATTATTATTATATTTTATTATTATTATTATTATTTTATTATTATTATCATTATTATTTTATTAATTTTTTTATTTTTTTTATTATTTTTATTATTATTTTTATTGTTTTTATTTTATTATTATTTATTATTTTTATTATTATTATTTTATTTATTATTTTATTTTTTGTTGTTTTTTGTTTTTGTTTTTATTTTTTTTTATTCTTTGTTACTAATTATTACTACTAAAATTATTTTTTATTGTTTTTTTATTTCATTATTATCAAACCCTCCATCAATAAATTTACTTCATTTTGTCATCATCATTTATCATTTTTATTATTATTATTATTATTATTATTATTATTATTATTATTATTATATTTTATTATTATTATTATAAATTATTATTATTTTTTCATTTTTTCATTCATATTATGTTATTTTTACTTTTAGGTTTTTATAATTTAAATTTTTAGTTATTATCATTTTTTTCACTGCAGGTTATTTTTTGCTATTTTACTGGGTTTATTAATATAATTTTTTTTATTATTTCAACTTTTTATTACAAATTTAAATTTTTAATATTATTATTGTATTATTATCCTCATCATTATTATAATCATTATCATTATTTTACAATTAACATCATTATTACCATTATCACTATTATTTTACTGTTATTATCATTATTTTCATCATTATCAATAGTATCATCATTATTATTATCATTACTATATCTTTATTACTTTTTTTATCTTTATTATCAGTTATCACATAGTGGATTTTTTCACCGTTATTTTTTTATTTATCTTTTTTTTATCATTTTGTTTTGATTTTGTTTTTATCATCTAGTCTTATTTTATCATTATTTTTTTCTTTATTTTTGTCTTTTTATTTTTATTTTTTATTTTATTATTATTATTTTTATTATTTTTTTTATCTTTATTATTTTTATTATTTTTTTATCATTATTTTATTTATTTTTATTACCATTATTATAAAAATAGTTATCATACATTATCACTATTTTGTTAAACTCTTTTGTTGTCATCTCATCAAGTGGTTTGTGTGCGGCGGAGTGATCGTTCTAGCAATTTTGCTGCCCTGCGTTAAATCCCCGCCCCCAGTGCGGGAAACCCCCCTTCTTTGCACATGGGGGAATTTAAAAGGCAAAACAAGTATGCACACAAAAAAAAATGAATAACTTTAAAAAAATATTTATAATTAAAAAAATAAAATTTTAATAGGTTAAATTATAATTGTATTATAATATTTTTATCATTTTTTATCTTCGAAAAATATTGTTTTTATACATTTACAAATATCATTGTTTTATTATTTTATTATTATTATTTTTATTATCATTATTATTATTATTTTTATTATTTTATTATTATTTTATTTTTATTATTTTTTTATTTTTTTTTTTGTTGTTGTTTTTTTTTCTTTTATTATCATCATCTCATCATCACATAATCTAATCATAATCATATCATCACATATCATCTCATCATCATCTCTCATCATCATCATCATCATCATCATCACTCCGCATCACATCATCACATCTCAACATCAATCATCATCATTATTTTTTGGGTATTGTTGTTGTTTTATTTTTATCCTTACCACCACATCATTTTTTTTTTTTTATCATTTGTTTTTGTTATTGTTGATATCATTATTATTGCTATTATCATTATTATCATCATTATCATTATTGTGATTACTGTTATCATCAAAGTGCATATAATCAGGTAGCTCCAAATTCAATTAAACTGTTGAACCCCAGAATGAAATTGTTTTTTCCAAGATTATTCTATCAATGGTAAGGAAGTCTTCGTTATCATAAATAAAAGAGGGGAGTTTTGGTTTTACTTCTGGTATTATAACAATAACGAGAAATTTTTTTAAAATAATCATGTATTTAGCCGTCTGAATCTCACAGCGACTTCATTGGTTTTAACGGTTTGGGGTCACTAGTTCTCCCCCATTTTGCGATCTTTTTGGTGAGCGTTTTTTTAGCCCCGCCCCCGGGGTAGTCGGGGGTAAGTGTTGGGCCCCTCACCGAGGGTCGGCGTTTTGCGCCCCCCAGGGCGAGAAGTTAATTGTCGCCGTAGCTTAATGCTTGGGGTTGACACCCCGGCGGGTAAGAATAGGGTTCAGCCCGTGAGCACCAGCTGACACACGTAGCGAGTCGGCATTAGTCGACACAGGCCGGGCTACATAGATACCCTGGCAGGCTAAGCTCGCATATCGGACTTATCCTTATCCTTTTCGGTGCATTTTCTTTGAAATTGGTTCTGTAATAACAATGGTAGAAAAATAATCGAAAATGAAGCCAAGGAAGAAGAAATTATAAGTAATATTTGCAGTGGATAACGACAAAGAGGCATTTTTGTTATTACATTATTATTACTATAATTACTATCATGGTTATAATAATAACGATAATAATAATAATGTATTATTATTATTATTATTATTATTATTATTATTATTATTATTATTATTATTATATTCATTAACATTATTGTTATCATTATCATTAATTATGATAATAATACTTATTTTTTTTATGATTATTATTATCATCTTTATCATTAACTTATTTCTATTTTAAATTATTTTTTCATTATCATTATTATTATCATCATCATCATCGTTATTATCATCATTTCTTTATTTTATTTTTATTATTTTGTTATTATTTTTTATTATTGTTATCTTTATTGTTGTTGTTATTATTATTACTTCTTTTTTTTATTATTATTATCATTATTATTATCATTGTTATTATAATTATGTGTTATTATTATTATTATTATTATTATTATTATTATTATTTTATTTTATTATTTTATTATTATTGCTTTTTAGTTTTATCTTATCATTATTTTTTATAAATTATCACATTTTTCTTTATTTCTTTCTTTATCTTTTATTCATTTTTGAAATTGTTAGTACCCTTTTTGTTTTTATTATTAGATCATCATTATCATCATATTATTGCGGTTTTTTATTTTTTCATTATTGTACTATTGTTTTTATTAAAATTATTTTTATTACTCAAATTATCATTTTTATTAGTAGTAAAGTATCAGTTGTGTAGTAGTAATAAACATTATTATCATTATATTATTACCATTATTTTTATTTTAGACTATTTTACTTTATCATTATTTTGTTTTTATTCATTTTTATTATTATTATTATTACTATTATTATTATTTTTATTATTATTATCATTTTATTATTATTTTATTTTATTTTTATTATTTTTATTTTTTATTTTTTCATTTTACATTTTTTTCTTATGATTATGTTTTTATTAGTACTATTTTATGCATTGTAAATATTTTAGTAGCAGTGTTATTATAATAATTTTTAATATTTCTTACTTTATTTTTTTTTTTTTTCTTTATGATTATCCTCATTATCATTTTCCCCTATAGTTTTTTATTATTATTTTTTTCATTATTATTGCTAAAAATTACTTTTACTTATCATCTTATTGCAAATTCCATCTTTATCAACATTTTTTCGTCACCCTCGTGGTTTTTGTTTCCCCTTATTTTTTCTTTATTTTCCCCTTTCCCGACAATCCTTTTACCCAGGGGAAATATTCTTTTAACTTTCCCTCAGCGAAGGTTCCCTTTAAATCGAGGAAAAATTATTATCATTTTCGCTTTGACTTTGACATTAAAATTTTTCTAGGTATTGCCAAATTTCTCATGACTGCGTGTTTAAAAAGGGCTAAAATTGCATTTTTTTTTAAAAGAAAGAGTTTAAACAATGAATTGGATTTATTTTCAGATTATTTAATTAAAATGAAAAGTATTTGCTTCCAAATTTTTTATTTGAAGAAATTTAAACCGGATAGTTTTATTTTTTCTCTTATAACGGACGGAAACAAAAAAGTAAAGAATAAGACTGTGTGTGTGGTGTGTGTGTTGTTGTGTTTGTGGAGAGTAAAAGGGAGTGGGCGTTAGGGCTGAGGAAGAAATTTCTGGATGAAAAGATGAATAACCATGATGCGGTGTGGGGGTTGTGGGGGGGCGGTGTTTGTGTGGTGGGGGGTATTTTTTATGTACGCCCGTATTGTGCATGCCTGTACGTTTGATTTTGCCTTTTTACATTTTTATTCGTTTTCATGTTTCCATGTATCCGAAGAAACGTTCAATATTCAGCCATTTGCTTCTCCCTTTGCCCCTTCCCTCACCCTTGCCCCCCCCGCACGCCACGCCTCTTCGCCCCTGACACTATCCCGCCCTCTCCTTCCGGGTCCTTCCTCCCATCTCGGGGGCGGCCCCCCCCTCATCACACCCAAACCCCGACATATTTTACCCTAAGCCCCTTGTGACCCCCGCGGGCTCCCCCTTTGTTATGGGTGGATCCCTCTCGATCTCGTCTGCTTGGGCTGCCCGTCAGGTGGTTCGGTCTCGTCCCCGAGGGGAAGGCACGCTGGAAAGTTTATATCTGACGCTCTCTTTTTCCCCTTTTCTTTTATTTGTAGTTTTTGTTGGCCCCCCGGAATTTTGGAGACTTTATTCAATGAGACACTTTTTTATTGCCCCCAAAAGCTCATACCTCCTGATTTTCCCCATCGCGAAACTCGTTTTTACTTTTCACATGTTTTAACACATCCCCACGCACAACAATACCCATCACACCAGTCATATTATATATATATTATTATTATAATTATATAATATATATATATATATATTATATTGTGTGTGTGTGGTGTGTGTGTGTTGTGTGTTGGGGGTGTTTTTGTGTGTGTGTGTGTGTGTGTGTGTTGTGTTTATACTAACATATAAATTACATATACATATACATATAAATATAATATTATATCAAATACATAAATTTTAATATAATATTTTAAAATAAATATATTATATATATATTAATTAATTGTATATATATATTTATATATATAATTTTATATATATATTAAAAAATATACACATACTACATACCCACACACCAACACCCCCCCCAACACAAAAAAAAATAAAAATATATATATAAAATAATATATATATATATATAATTTATTTATATATTTTTAATATATTTAAAAAATATATAATATATAATAAAAAATATAAAAATATATAAATATATATATATATATATATATAAATATAGATTTATTACAAAAGTTTTTATATATAATAAAATTTTAAAATATTATTTATTAAAATTATATTTTTTTAATATATATACCCCATATATAAACCAAATTATTTTTATTTAAAATTAATATTTTTTTAAAATTTCCCATTTCCCTTTTAAAATTTTTTAATTTATATATATATATATATATTTATTTATTATTATAATATATTTTATATATATATGCTGTTATGTACATTATGTGTATTATGTATGATTTTAAATATTTATTTTTTATAATATTTATTATTTTTATTTTATATTTTTAGTTATTTATTAATATATATTTTTAAATATATATATTAATTATATTTTTGGGGTTGTGTGTGGTGTGTGGTTGTGTGGGGTGTGTGTGGTGTTGTGTGTGGTGTTGGGGGATGTATGTATGTATAATATAATATATTATAATAATAAAATATTTTATATATATAGATATAATATATAATATATTTAAATTTATTAATTATACTAAATAATATATATTGTTTATATATTTTTTATATTAATTATAATTTTTTATATGCACGTTTGTATTTAATTGTGTATAAATTAAATTTTATAAATATATAATAATATATATTATAAATAATAATTTATATACTTGCATGTGTATGTAGTATATTTATATATTATTTATATAATATATATAATCTATAAAATTTTTTAATTTTTAATTATATATTTAATTTAAATATTTTTATATAAATAATTATACATATATATATATTTTTAAAAATATATAAACAATTAAAAATATATTTTTTTTTTATATTATTTTATATATTTATTTATTTTTAAATATATATATTATAATACAAGGGGGAATATTTTTTTTAACGGTAGGTTCATGTCTGACCCGCCGTGGTCACAGCACGATACTTAACGTAGTTTTCATGTTGTGATGCTTTGGGTGAAGTGGGGGGGGTCCCCAAGCCCCTTTTCCACGGAGAGTCCCGGGTGGTCCCTTTTTTTTTTTTAGGAAAATTTGGGTTTTTAAAATTTATATATATATTATAAAATATATATTTTTATAAAATTTTATATATTTATATAAATATTTTTATATAAAAACCATGCATAAATTATAATACATACATACATACAACATACTACCACACCACACACCACACCCCCCAAAAAAACACACACCACACACATATATAATATTTTATATTATTTTATTATATATATATTTTAATTATTTTATAATATATAATAATATAAGTATGAAAAATAATATAAAATATATATATATAATATGTGTGTGTGTGTGTGTGTGTGTGTGTGTGTGTGTGTGTGTGGTGTGTGTGTGGTTGTGTTATGTATGATGTTTAAAATTTTTAAACTTTATTATATTTTTAAATATTCATATATTATATAATATTATATATTTATGGGTATATGCATGTGTTTTAAATAATACAATATGTATAATATTATGATAGCTCTTTACAAAATATATATAATATTATATATATTTTTTTTATTATTTTCTATAATATAAATTTAAATATATATATTATATATATGTTGTTTGTGTGTGTGTGGGTTCTGGGTGTGCGTGTGTGTGTGTTGGTGTGTGTGTTGTGTGTGTGTTGTGTGTGGTGTGTGTGTGTGTGTGTGTGTTTGTGTTTTTAAATATAAAAATTTTATATAAAATTTTATATTATATATAATTTTTTGGTGGTTGTGTGTGTGTGTTGGTGTGTTGTGTTTGTGTGGTGTGTGTGTGTTGTGTGTGGGGTGTATGTATTTAAAATTACCATAAAAATATTAGATACTTATACATCCCCCACCACCACACCACCCCCACCAAAACACCCACACAAACCCCACACCTTATGTTTTTTATTTTTTTTAATTATTTTATTTTTTTAATTATTTTATATATATTTGTATATTCTTTAAAATTTTTTTTATTTATTATGTGTTTTTTTTTATTTTTTTTTTTTTTATATTTTTTTTTTTTTTTTTTTTTTTAAAATTTATTTTAATTAAATTATTTTTTAAAATTGCTTTATTATATTTTTTTTAATTTTTTTTTTTTTTTTTTCTTTTAATTTTTATTTTTTTTTTTATTTTTTTTTTTTTTTTTTTTGGGTTTTAAAACACAAACACCCCCCACAAATATTTTTATATATTATTTTTATTATTATAGAAATTTTTTAAATTTAATTTTTAAATTTCAATATTATATTTAATATAATATTTTATTATTTTTTATTATTAAAAAATTTTTTATATTTAATTTTTATAATTTAATTTTTTAAAAATTTTAAAAAATTATTTTTAAATTTCATTATTTTTCTTTATTTTTTTATTTTATTTTTTTAATATATATTATTTAATTATGTTTTAAAAAATGATATATTTATTTATTTTTATATCTTTTTTTTTATAAAATTTTATATATATATAACCCAAAATATATATATTAATATATTTAATAATTTTTAATAAATATATAAATTTTAATATATTATATATATATATCTCTTTATTATATATAATAAAAATTTATATATTTTCATTACATCTAATTATTTCAATTATATATTAATAAGAAATATATTATATATATATAATATATAATATATATATAATATAATATTTATATTTGTTTTTATATATTTATTTATTTATTATATATATTATTATATTTTTTATTTTATATAAAAATATATTATTTAATATTATATTATAATTTTTTTTTTTTTTTTTTTATATTTATTGTGTGTATAGTTATCTTAATATAAAATTTTTATCTTTTTATTTATATTATATATAAGTAGTGTAGATATTATTTATATTATTATATATTTATAAATATAAAATTAAAGGGAGGAGAAGAGGAGAGAGAGAGAGAAGGGGAGGTGGATAGTTGTTTATTTTTATATTTCAATAATTTTATATAATATTATTTTAATATATATAAAATATATATACACATTTAATGTAATATTTATATCCCTTTATTGTATATTATTTTTTATTATTAAATATTATCTATTAAAATTTTTTATTTATTTTTATTTTTTTTTTTATATTAAAATTATTTTTTTTTTTTTTTATATCTTTTTTAAAATTTTTTTAAATAATATATAAAATTTATATATTATATATATATATATCATTTATATATTTACATTACTTTTATAATATATATTAATAACCCTATTTTTTATATCTTTTATATTTTATTATTTTATATATACAAAATTTATAATACATATCGTACATTTATATCCAAATATATATATTATATTTTTCTATATTATTCAATTTATTATATATATTATAAAATGCTTATAATTATATTATATTTTAAAAACTTAATTTTTTTATAAATTTTAAGAAATACATTTTATATATTTTAAAATAATATTATATGAATTTTTTAATTTTTTTAATATTTAATAACCCTTTTATTATCATATATATATAAAAATATTACATAATATATTTTTTTTTATATATATTATTTAATAATATTATAAAATTTATAATATACTATATTTTCCCCCAATTTCTATATAATATTTTAAAAATTTTAAAATTATTATATTATTATTATTATATTATATATATATTATATATTTTAAAAAATTTTAAAAGATACTTTTTCTTCAGTGATGCTAAAAACATCTAACAAAAATCGATAAATCAAGGCCCCCGTAGACTTTATGTATATTTTTTTTTATCTTAGTTTGTGTCGAGTGGGGGAAGGGAATAAGAAAAAGGGCTTTAAAAAAATTTTTCAAAACCCAAAATAGTAAAGCGATACCAATTAACACAATACCAGTAAATCTGATACCCCTTTCCATTATATTTTGAAGTAAATTTAATAAGGGAATTAAAATGGCGTTAATATATAGGGTTTTGAGAAAAAAAATATAGTTTTGTTGGGTTTTGTCAAGGAATTCACTCCCGGATTTAGACTAAAGTTTGATATCATTTTCTCTTAAAAAGCCAAACTAAGCGACTACAAAATATGAAATGAAGCTCTAAGTGACTGTAGTTTTTTTACGCACCTCTTTGCCTTTATTTCCCCACAACACCCCTCATCACTATTTTTTTTAAACTTTCGGAATTTTAAAGCAATGCCCCTTTCGACCCGGCTACGCACCACGGGTAGGGTGCACGAAATGTTGTCTATCTAATAAAAAGGGTAGTTTCGAAGCCCCTCATCTGTAGTATGAACCGGATCCGAGCATTCTACTCGCGGAAGCAAAAAAAGATGAAGACAAAGACTGCGAAATCTGATTGTCGTTTCCCAAAATGAATGAGCTTTGCACAAAACCTATTGTAATTTCAACAGCGTAGTTTAAGCCGGATTACAGAGTAAGAGAAAAAAATGAGTGGGAAAAAACTCAACTGTAAGCACCTCTACCAGGGGTTTATTCGGGACTTTGGGAAACTCCGACGAAAAATAGTGTGCCTAATTTCCACATTTTAACAAACCTGCGTTTATGTTGTGTCTTGTGGGAAAAATTTAAAAGCTTAAACCCAAATAGTTTTTTGTTTTTGTTTTTTTTTTCCATTTAAAAAAATAAAAAACTTTATTAGGCTTGACATATCAATCAAAACAAAAAATATATCTGGGGAATTTTTCGAAAACTAAATTACCACTAAATTTTTTGGGAAAGATAGTCTTCAAAAAATTTGTTTCACCTAAAATCTCTATATTTTAAAAAAAAGAATAGTGCCTTCTTTTAAAGAGCAAGATACAAACGAAAATAAATTGGATAATAAACAAATGATAGCCCAAAATAAGAAAAGAAATTTTATGAAAAAAAAGGATAATAAAAATAAAAAATAAAATAAAATAATAAAAAATAATAACAATAAAAATAGATTTAAAAATAATTTTAATAAATGATAAAATACTGGAAAATAATTATAAAAACAGAATAAAAGCAATGAAAAACTATAAGAAAAAGAAAACAAAACAATAACAAGAATAATAATGAATTAATAATAATAATAGTAAAAAAATAATAAAAATAATAAAAATAATAGTAAAAAATTAATAATAAAATAATAAAAAAAAAAAAATAATAATAAAATAGAATATGATAATAAAAAACAAAAAATAAAAAACACAAAAATAATGAAACAATATGATGACAATAAAAAAAAACTTAAAAAAATTAACAATAATAATCGATAATGATAAAAACAAAAATAATAAAAAATAAAATGATTTTAAATAAAAAACAAAGTTAAAAAATAAAGATAATGATACATGGTAATAATAATACAATAATATTGATAATATAATAAAAAAATTATTATTTATTACTTTATTATTATTTATAATCTTATTATATTATTTTTTATTTATTTTTTTATTTGTTTTTTTATTTTTTATTTTTGTTTACATTATTATTATTATTAATTATTTTATTTTTTTTAATGTTTTAATGATGTGAGTTTAATATAATATCAAAAAATTAACAAATAATAATAAAATGATAATAATAATAAAAATAAAATAATAATAATAAAAATAATAATAATAATAATAAAATATAAAAAAAGGAAATTAAAAATAATAAAAATAACAATAATAAAAAAATAATAATCAAAATAATAAATAATAAAAATAATAAAAATAAAAATAATAAAAAAAATAATAAAATAATAATAATATGATATAAAATATAAATGTAATATTTTAATAACAGTAATAACAATAATAAAAAAAAATAACATTTTAATCAATAAAAAATCATAAAAATAATAAAAATAATATTATTTTATTATTATTATTATATTATTATCATTATTTTATTATTATTTTATTTTTATTTTATTATTTATTATTTTATTATTTTATCATTATTTTTATTATCATTTCATCATCACATTATTATTATTATTTTTTATTTTATTATTATCATGAAATTTGATGTAGCTTCCAAATGAAATAAGACATAGCAAGAAAAAGAAAAAGAAGAAAAGAAAAAAGAAAGGGAAGAAAAAAAAACGAAGAAGGGTAACACAAAAATATATAATAAAAATCAAATATAAGATATCAAAAATAACAATAATAAGAAAGGAAAATGACAGTGAAAATAAAAACAAAAATAATAATAGTGATAAAAAATAATAGTAAAAATAACAAAAAAATAAATGATAAAATAATAAGATAAAAAACAATAATGATAATAAATAATAATGTTGAAAAAATAATAATAATAATAAATAATAAAATAAAATATAAAATAAAAATAATAATAATTAAAAAAAAATAAAAATAATTCAAAATAATAAAAATTTGCAATAATTAAATAAATATATTAATAAAATAATATGAAAAGGATAATGATGATGGCGATGATGAGATATACGATGAGTGATTGATATGATCATGTGATGATCAACTGAAAATGTGTGGTGTGATGTTTGATGATGATGATAAAAAACCCCACAAAACAAAAAAATAAACAAAATAAATTAAAAATATGAAAAAAATAATATCATTATAATAATAATAAAGATAATAATGAAAAAAATAATATCAAACATATCAAATAAAGATAATGATAACATGGTAATAACAATGCAAATAATAATAAATTATTATTTTTTATTATTAGATTTTTATTATTATTTTTATTGTTATTATTATTATTGTTATTTTTTTTATTATTGTTATTATTTTATTATTATTATTTTTATTATTATTATTATTATCATTATTACTTTAGCTTATTTTTAATATCATTAATGAGAATGATGAGATGATGACAATAATAATATCATAAGGATAAAAATATAAAGCTAAAAAATGAAAATAATAATAATAAAAATAATAATAATAAAAAACCATAAAATAAAATAATAATAAAAATTAATCTAATGATTTTAAATAATAAAAATAACAATAATAATGATGATGAGATGATGATGATGAATGATGATGTGATGTGATTTTGATGAGATGATGATGAAATGATGATGTGATGATGATGATGATGATGATGATGTGATGTAGAAAAAAATAATAAAAAAATATTATTATTAATATAAAAATAAAAAAAAAATAATAATAATAATAATATAATAAAATAAAATAATAATAATAAAAAATATAATGATAAAAAATAATGATAATGAAAAAAATAAAAAAAAATAAAAAATTTAAAATAAAACAATAATGGTAATATACCTAAGTTAAATAAAATAAAATAAAATGATGATATAAAATAATAAAATAAAAATTTTAAATACATAAGAACAATAAAAAATTAACAATAACAAAAACAAAAAACAACACAAAAATATAAAAATAACTAATATAAAATTCATCATCATCTCTCATCATCATCATCATCATCATTATCATCATCATTTATTTTTTTTTATATATAATTTTGATGATGATAAGAAGATGATATGTGATGTGATGATAATGAAATAAAAAACAATAACAATTACGACTGCAAAAATAATGCAAAAAAAAGAAGAAGAAGAAGAAAAAAGAAACGAAAAAGAGAGTAACAACAACAAAATAGCATAATAATAAAAATTAATGATATCAAAAAAAACCCAAAATAATGGGAATGATAATAAAATGATGATTAACGATAAAAATACCAATAAAAAATAATAAAAAAATAAAAAAATAATAATAATGATAAAAATAATAATAATAAAGAATAATGTAATAATTTAATAATAAAAATAATAAAATAAAAATAAAAATAATAAAATAATAAAAATAATAAAAATTAACATGATAAAATGATGTGAGATGAGTGATGATAAATGATGAGATGATGTGAGAATGATGATGATGAATGATGATTGATGCTGATGAGATGATGATAGATGATGATGATTATGATGAAAAATTTGATGTAGTTGATGAGATTATGATGTGATGAGATGATATGATGATTGAGAGACGATGATATATGATGAAAATGATGATGAGATGATGATAAATGAATAAATAATAAAAAAATAAAATAATAATATAATAATAATAATAATAATATAATAAAAATAATAATAAAATAAAATAATAAAATAATAAACAATAAAAATGAAATGTGAGAAATAATAATAATGTAAAAATAATATAACATTTATTTAGTAGTATAGTAATAATAATAAAATTAATAAAAATAATGATGATGATAGATGATGATTGATGTGATGATGAATGATGAGATGATGATGATGATGATATTGATTTTGATGATGATGATGATGAGAGATAATAAAATAATAATAATAATAATAATAAAAATATATATAAATAAAATAAAAATATAAAAATGATAATAATATTAATAATAATAATAATAACAGCAATGGTAATAATTGTTATTAGCTGTAGTAATAGTAGTAATGTAAAAATTTTATCCTATCAAAATTATATCACATATTTCATTTCCCATCTTTCATCTTCATTTTCCCATCTTCACTTATCTTCTTTTCATCTTCATCTTCATCTTCATTTTCACTTCATTTTCACCCCATCTTCTCACAATTATCATTTCATACTAATTACTATCATCTTCATTTCATCATCATTATCTCTTTATCGTCATTATCACCATCATACCATCCTCATTCAAAATCTTTCTCCTTGACATCATTAAAATCATCATCACTTTATTGAATTTATTAAAAACTGAGGGAATGTTTTGCACTGTGCCCCAGCCCAAATTGGTCTGGGTGTGGGAGAAAAAACAGACACAGATGATTGTATGATTCGAAAATAATAAAATAAGACCAAAAATAAGGGAATTGCTTTTTCATTATCTGTTAGGGGGGTGGGGATTTGAAAAAACTCTAGTAGGTCAGATTAGACATAACGATCAGAAAATTTCTAAAAGGGTCAGGATAGACCCCGAGTGGTCAAACGACAAACTGTGAAAAATTTTAAAGTACCCCCCTTGGGTAAACTTTTAGTATGTAACGAGATTTCTAGCTGTATTTACTTTTCTTATTCCCCGCTATGCAATACTTTTGTTCTCTAAGGGGGATACGTGATATGGAGGGTGTGTTTTCTGTTTCTGCTGTATGTAAAATAGCGTCTGTAGATCAACACGTTGCACTATAAACCCCCGATGGGTTCCTGCTGTGCATTTTATGATAAAAGCGTCCAAAGGTTTATCTGTACTGAGAGATATAGGATAGAAAGATCCATTTTTCTCTTTTTGGGCTAAATTCAAAATACGGGAATCTGGAGTACTGTGACCCGGATTAAACAATGAATAGACCCGGGTTTACCGGTTAAACCTGATACTAAATTAATTGTTTCGGTTTTTGGGTATACACAAGGGGTTTCCAACCGGGGCCTGACTTTCGGGGGGAACATAGTAATTTTGGGGGGGGGGGGGACATGGAGCAATATAAAAAATTATGACGTCAATGTTTATTCACCTATAGTACCTGCATAAATTTTTCCAATTCTTGTCCATACTAGGACCCTTTCCCCTATTAAACAAGTAATACTAAATCTGAAAAGATGCAGCACTGAAGGGGGCCATGGAGAATTTCAAAAGGCCCGGAACGCTTTCATACGAAATTTGATAAAAAAAATCATGGGAAAAATTACTGTTGTTTTAAAAGAGGCAAGAAAAACCCTCGGAAAATTATGTAAAAAATTAAATGATTCCGGGACTGATACAAAAAAGAAATTATATTATGCTAAATGAAGGTACAACATTTTTAAAAATAGGTAGTCCAAAAACCCACACACGGTACTGAGACCAGAACCATTTGCTCTAATCGGGCCCTCAGCACGTCGCTTAAACCGTGAAATGTATTGGGAAAAAGGACTTTAAAATGTAGGCAATTAAATTTTCATTGTAGTTTTTTTTTTTTGGTAAAATGCTTTACATACTCGTTTATGAATTTGTACGGTATCGAAAAAAAAAAATCGTGATATCGCCCATCTTTTTTATTTCTTTAAGAAAAAATTTTTGTTACCCCGACCACCTCGCTCTCTGCCCCAACACAAGGCAGGCTAGGCAGAGGGCGTGATCCATAGGGCACAAAAATAAAAAAAAAAATGACTATTTTTCCTTTATTTTACAATTTTTTTCCCCGTACACTTTTATGGCCAATAGGGGGGGCACCAGATGTCACACAGCACGCGCTTATAACGGGAAACACAATTTATCAGGCACAAGGGAACACGAATCTTCACAGGGCAGCACCCAACCGCGTCTTCTTGGCTTGTTCCTCCGCCCCCTCCCCACAGCCGTTCCGTCATGTTTGCCCGGGTCCCTTTCATTTTAACCATGTCCGGTCATCCTTTTCATTTAAACACTGTTTCCACAGGAAAAAGACCCCGGCGAGCACTACCCCCCCCTATCAAGAGACACCCGTTGCTCGACATCCTAACCTGAAAAAAACTAAAAAAATTTTAAATAAATTAGTCCTCGAAACAAAAAATCTTACCCGCGGCTTCTTCGCTCTCACTGGGTCGCTCTGGAGGGGGTTTGTCGGTGGTAATTGGCAGTGGCACCCATAGGGTATCTTCTCCCAAGCCTGGTCATGGTCAACTTTAGTCTTTTTCATCGCCTCACCGTCAAATGCTCTCCCACTCGGTCGCGTCTGCCACGCCCTCACCCCGCTACTGGGCAAACGTCATCTTTTTTTTCCCCAGGGCCCCCCGAGTGTTCCTGGCCCATGGTACGCCAACCCGGGTGCCCCAAATCCTCAGGAAGTCAGGCAAGGGCCCCCACCCCAACCCAACTCCTCGCCCCCCACGACTCTTTTTTTTTTTTGGGACGCTCAACTTCCTTACGGGCCCCGTTTTGCACCCCCCACTTCTGGGCCTTATGGGAAATTAGCTACCAACACTGAAAACAACCCATCCCCTGGCCCAAACAAGGCTCCGAAAAACCGCGCCTCAGCCACTGCAGTTTTGGATGGCCCACGGGGCCCTACTCCACCATCCTCTTGACAGCAAACAGGTTTCTAGCTCTTCCGGGGGGAAAGTGCAGTCGCTCAGCCAAAAATACCTCTGCCACCCCAACCTCTGAAGAAAGGGCACATTTTCACCGTGCCCCCTCACCGTTTCTCAAAGGTCGCAACCGCCTTACTTGGTCAGTAGTCAGGCCCAGAAAGCGTGCTCGCCAGACGCCACATACCCGGGCACCGCTGCCCGTGCTGCCCACGCCATACACCTCCACTGGCCCCTTGACCCCGGACACCACACAGTCCTGTGGTGCTCGGGAAAGTCGCTAGTGGCCAACATATCGGCCGACTAGGTTCTTCCACCCCCAGTCCACGTCGGGGGGCAGGGTTTCCCCATTATTGACCCCCACCTGAAATCGTGCTGGTTCGAGGCAGCTTCCCCAAGGGGGCCGGGAAACCGGAGGGCTGGGTTTCGGCCCCCTTCTCCACCCCTGCCCGAGTTTTCCTCCTGTACCATTTCCTTCCCTTAGGACATGCACTCGGAGGGTGCCCAAACCCTCCCACAGTCCTTGCAGCACTGCGGAAAGGGCATCAAAACCCGCCGGTTGAGAGGACGTTTTCCGCCCCCTGCATGACTACGTCTGTGCCCTACCCTCCGCACCCCAAACCCAACCCTTAAAAGTCTGGGGTACTTCCTCAATGCTACCTCTCCACTTTACCCTTTTCCGGGGCCCCGGAAGTCGGGGCGGGCTGAGCCGGGCCCTGCGCTTTTTCCCTTCAGAAGGGCCTAAACTCCAAGGCCCCCCCAGCGCCCCCTAAAAGTCCCAGGGTGTGCCTGCTTGCGTAGATTTGCAGTGGGGCCTGCAAAGCTAAACAAAGAAATCGGGGCCGGGACCACGATCATCTCCCCGCACCCGAGGGTCGACCCCTTACCAGCGCCTCCCCAAACCCGCCCAGCGGGGCAGGTCCGCCCCGCTCACGAGTCCGCTTCTTTAAGTGGGCCCCTATACTTCGGCTGGTGGGGGGTGCCCGAACGGGGTTTTAAAACCCCGCCACGCTGTGTAAGAGGATGTTGGGTGGGGGGGGCAATGCCCCAAAATTCCCCCACGGGGGGCCCTTTGGTGTTACCAACGCAGGGGGTTCTCTTTTGGCTCCACCCTGGGGAGATGCCACATTTTAATTGGGGGACATATGCCTCCCAGGCACCTTCCCGTCGTACTCGCGGCTACGCCTACAGAATGTCTGGAGGCCCCAGGGCTGCGGGGGGAACGCGTGCCCTGAACTAACACCCGGGGGGGGGGAAAAGGGGGGGGGAGGGGAATGAGCGGGGTTTACCGGGGCCCATTTGCCCCCACCTATAAAAAAGAGAGCGGTTTTCCCATGGGTCCCCCGCCTTCTGCAGCGACCATGCTCCGACACACGCTACGAGCCCGGGGTTTTTTTGCCCCGGACCCCGGCAGACCCCATAAATTGACACTCTGACATCGTTGCCAAAACCCCGTCTGCCTTTTCTGCTTGCAAAGTTACACCTCGTGAGCCGCCTTTTCCCTTCCTTCCCCCCTCGGGCCCCAACCTCGCCTTCAGAGTCCCGCACCCCCTCCATCGTTCACCTTCCGCTGTTCAGGCCCTTTTTCGTGTATGCTGTGTTTCCTCTTTACGATGCAAAATTGTCTGTACACCCCCAACAAAGTCGGCAGAAAAGTTCCCCTGCCTTCCTTTTTGATCTCGACGAGATGATGCACTGTGTGTGCCCCGTGCCCCTCTTCTGCCCTTTGTTCCATTTTCCCCCTCATACCGGGCCCCTGGGGTATCAGTCCTCTGGCTCGGCTTCACCTCCTCGGCCTGCCTCAGTCATGCCTCCCCTCTCTCAGGCTGCCGCCATCTTGACGACATGATAAACGGGCGTCTCACTGATCAAATATCACAAATCCACTCCGAACCCATTTGTTACGCCGACCACTCGTTCTCTGACACCAACACAAGGGGGCTAGGGGACGGCGTGCTATCCACGGTCGTGAACAGAACAGCTCCAAGAGGCCCGAGCCCAAGGTCCAGAACACACCCCAGGGAAAAAACCACTGCGAGGCAGGGCACGAATAAAAAAAAATGACAGTCTTTCCTTTTTTTACACAAATTTTTTACCACATTTTTTATGGCAAAAAACAGGGGGACACCCGCATGTCACACAGCACGATACAGCTTATAACAGGGGAACACGTTTATCAGTCCAAAAGGGGACACACGAGGTCTTTACAGGACAGCACCCAACCCCGTCTCTCTTGGGGTTGTTCCCCCCGCTCCCCGCTCACACCCGTTCCCTATGTTTTTTCCTCTTTTTGGGCCCCCTTAGTTTAAAACCCTTCCAGGTCATCCTTTTTAGTGCAATATTAATATTACTTTTCCCTTAAAGAATAATAATTTTTATTATTGTAATAATATAATCACAGTTATTATTGTTATCAAGACTATTATAATTTCTATCATCATTATCAATAACTTTTTATTATGATTATTGTTATTATCATTATTATTCTTGTTATAATTGTTATCATTGTTATTATTATCATCACATCATCATCACATCACATATCATCACATCATCAATCTCATCATCATCATCATATCATCATCATCATCATCTTTTTATTTCTATTTTTATTTTTTTTTTAAATTACTATATTATTTTTATCGTATTATTATTATAATTATCATTATCTTATTTTTTTTATCATTGCATTTTTATCATCACCATTGTTTCTTTTGTTTCGTTTTGTCCGGGCTTGCACATTACAATCCATATGTGACCCCCTCGTTCTGATGTAATTAACACGCTACCCGAAAAGTATTCCTATGACTGCTGAAGTCGCAGCATTTTTAAAAATGATAAAATCCCCGCAAACAACATACAAAATCATTATTATCAAGAGATTATTTTTTTTGTGTTTTTTCTTTTTTATCTTTTTTATCATTATCATTTTCAGTGTCATTGTATTGTCATTTTCATTGTCTTGTCATTTTCATTGTCTTTTCATGTCATTTTCTTTCATTGTCATTTCATTTTCTTGTCATTGTCATTTTATTGTCATTGTTTTGTTATTGTTATTTTTATTTAAAACAAAAAGTGAAAAAGAGGGGAAAAGGCTTAAAAAAAAAAAAGATGGGAAGAAACGAGGAAAACGTGGGGCTTTAGGATTTTTCGTTACTATTATTTTATTAATATTATGAAATTATGTTAGGGTGCCCGGGTGCGCGGAACGAGCGCAGCTGGGTCATGAAGGCCCCCCGCCGGGGTTTTGAATCTCTAAATGGTCCAAAATTAAAAAAGGCATGACTTGGGCAAAAGCCCCCGGGTTTAGAAAAATGTTAGCGTCGGCCTCTCATCCGGGGGATCCGGTACGGACGCGACAAAAATTTCATGGGTCCCCTGTTTTGGGGCCAGGGGGGTAAAGACAAAGCCCATCATTACTCGGTGTCAGAGTCAGCATTATAGGGACGGCCGGACTCAGTTCGCACTTTGATTACCCTTATCTTTGCGGCCCATTTCTAAACCAAGGCCCCCACAAAAGAAGGCACCCCCCTGCCTTTTGAAGGGAGTTTCGTGACGAAAACCCGGGATAACGTTTGTCATTATAGTTTTTAATCATTAGTATTATTTCCATATTCTCTTGTTCTTATCAACATTAGATCATTGGCATTATCATGGCTAATGTCTTTATCATCATTTATCTATTAATACTGTTTTTTTAAATATTATACTATCTCCTTTTATTTTATCGGTGTTTTTTAATATAATATTTTTACATTTTATTTCTTCCGATCATTTCTGTTTTATCATCTTTACAAATAAAAAACCCAATCTTTTTAAACTTACCCTAGAAACCCGCAAAAAACCACCCCAACCAAAAACGCGAGTAAACACAAAAAAAGAAAAAAATGCATGTCTCGTCCTTTCTAACAATATTCCGGAGAGAAAAAATTTCAGCGGGAGGGGGTCCCCTTTTTCCCTTTTTTTTTTCTCGCTATCACCTGACGGGGGCCCAAAGGGGGGGAGGGTAATTTTCGGGATAAGGAGGGGGGGGGGATGGGACGGTTTTTCGGGGACGGGGTTGGGATGGGGGTTTTTCAGAGGAGGGGTGAGGTGGGGGAGATGGGGAGATGGGATTTTATAGAAGGCGTTGGTGGGGGGTCAGGGTTGGGGGAGGGTTCAGGGATGGGGGTTTGGTGGGGTGGGGGAAAGGAGAATTTTAATTTTCCCTTTGTGTAAGTCTGCGTGTCCCCTTTGCTGTGACGTGGTTTGTTTCGTTGTGTTTTTTGGGGGATCGTAACCCGGGAAAGCCTCTCGCGGTTTTATTAGTATGGCTTTACAGGTTCGCCCTTAAATAAAATTTAAAGATAAAATTATGTAATAAAATCATGTAATGGGCTTTTGATTATAAGGGAAATTTGAAGGGATAATGTCAAAGAGGAAAGAAAGAAAGGAAAAATATATGATTAATAACATACGATTTTACACCCAGTTAAAACACCTGACAAATCTCCCAGTGTATAGTGGAAATGTCGACGACAATGAAAAAATCCCATATAAATTTTTCCCCCCCCGAAAAGTCCCGTGCATTTCTCCCCTTCACCTAATGGGGGAGGTTCCCATGCCCTCTCATGAAAGCACACACTAAAAAATATAATATAATATATATATTATATATATATTTTATATATATATATATATATAATATATATATATATATATATATATAATATATATAATAATATTAAATTTTGTCGTGTGTGTATATATATATATATATAATATATTTAATATTATATATAAATTTTGTATATATTTTAATAACATATATAAAAATTTAAAAAATATAAAATTTTATATATTATTATATTATATTATATATATATTTATATATATATTTTGTGTGTATGTAAAATATAATATATTTTAAATTAAATTTATATAATATAAATATATATATTATATTTATATATATTTTGTTGTGGGGTTGTTGTGTGGTGGTGTGTGGTGTGTCGTTTGTGTGTGTGTATGTTATGTGTGTGCTGTTGGGGTATCATTTTATTTTAAATTTATATATATATTTATATATATTATTTTTTATATTATTTAATATTTATATTATATTTATATTATTATTTTTAAAATTACTTTTTTAATTATTTTTTATTTTTTTTCCATTTAAAAATTTTTTTTATAATATATCTTTATTATATTATAATATTTAAAAATTTTTTTTTTTTCCCTTTTAATTTTTAATTTTTTTTAAAATTTTTTAAATTATTTTTTTTTATTTTTTATTTTTTCCTATATTTTTTATAATATTATATCTATATATTAATTTTTAAAAAATTTTTATTTTTTAAATTATTTTTTTTTTTTATTTTATTTTTTTGTTCTTTTTTCTTTATTATAAAATTAAATTTATTTATTTTTATTAAATTTTTTTTTTTTTGTATTGTTTTATGCTTTTTATTTTTTTCTTTTATTTTTTAATTTTTTTTTTTTTTATTTCCCCTTATTATTTTTTTCTTTTTTTTTTATTTATTTTTAATTATTTTCTTGCCCCCTTTTTTTTTTTCATTCTTTTTTTTTACTTTTTAAATTGAAATTATTATTTTTAAATTATTTTTATATTATTATTTTATCATTACTTTTTATTTTATTATTATTATTATTTATTATTTTTTTATTATTATTATTATTATTATTGTTATCCTTATTATTATTTTTATTATTATTATTATTTTATTTCAACATTTTAATATAATATTTTTGTTTTTATTATTATATTATTTTATTGTCTTTGTTGTTGTTTTGTTTTTGTTGTTTTTATTTTTAAATTATTATTTTTATTATTATTTTTTTTCTTATTATTTTTTTTTTTTATTTTATTATTGTATTATTATTTCATTATTTATCATTATTTATTTTATTTTATTATTTTTTATTTTTATTATTATTATTATTTTTATTATTATATTATTTTATTATTATATCATTATATTAAAATTTCATTATCATTATTATCTTAATTTTTATTACATATTAAAATCATTTCATTTTATACAATTACCCTTATTATTATTATTGATATTGTTATTACTGTTACTTTTTATAGCATTATTATTATTATCATTATGATTATTTTTTTATTATCATTTATTATTTTTAAATATTATTATTAGTAGTATACATTACTTTTTATTTTTATCATTATTCTATATTATTTTACTATTATTTTTTTTATTATTATTATTATTTTTACTATTATATTATTGTTATTATTTTTATTTTGATATTAATATAAAAATAATAATAAAAAATAATAAAATAAATAATAATAATATAATTTTTGTTTTTTATTATTCATTATTATTATTACCATTTTTATTATTTTTATTATTATTTTTTTATTTTTATTATTATCACATTATTATTATTATCAATTTTATTACTATTATCATTATTATTATTGTTATTAATATTATTATTATTATTACCATTATTTATCTATTTTTTATTATTATTTTATTATTATTTTATCAATCATTATTGTTATTAAAATTACAAAATATTTAAATTAATTACTTATTATTAATTATTATCAATGATTATCAATTATTATTAATTACTATCAATTATTATTTATTGTTTTCTTATTATTTTTTATTTTATTAGTTGTTGAAATACTATTGTTCTTATTTTTTTTTTTATTAATTATCTTTTAATTTATTATTTTTTCTATTTTAGTTTTACTATTTTTTTTATTATAAATAAAATATATATATTTTAATATTATAATATATATATTAAAAATTTAAATATTATTTTTTAAAAAACTTTTTAAAAAATTTACTTTTTTTCCTTTTTGTTTTCTTTTCGTTTATGCCATTTTTTCCGTGTCCAAATTCTTTTAAAGTTAATTTCTTGGTATTATATTTTTAAAATTTTAATTATATACATATATATTATAATATATATTATATTAATATAAAATATAAAATTTATAAATATTTTATATAAATATATAATTTTATATATAATAAAAATTTTATTTTATATATAATATAATATATTCAAAAACCCTTTTTAAAAAAATTACTTTTTTCCCCTTTGATTTCTTTCATTTATGCCATTTCCGCGCCCAAAATTTCTTTTAGTTATTTTTCTTGTGTTTTATTTTTATCTTCTTGAATTTATTTTTTTGTGCTCTCTCTCTCTCCTCTCCTCTCTCTTCCCCCTCTCTCCTCTCTCTCTTCTTCTCCTCTCTCTCTCTCTCTCCTCTCTCTCTCTCTCTCTCCGCACACCCCCAAAAAGCCACACTCTAAAACTACGAAAACCTGTGTGGGGGGTTGTGTTTGTTGTGTGGGGTGTGTGTGTGTGTGGTTGGTGTGTGGTGTTTTGGGTGTGTGGTTGTGGGTGGTGTGTAATATATATATATTATAATATTATTATATTATATATATTATATTTCATTTTATATACACAAAATTAAATGAAAACGTAAAATTTAAAATAAATTTTTATATAATAAAAAAAATATAAATATATATAATAATATATCCCTAATTTAATTTTAATCTTTTAAAATTTTAATATATTAATATATTATTATTAATATATAAATATATTTTAAATATACATATTAATAATGATATTACTTTTATGTTTTATATTAAATATATATATATATTATTTTTAATAATTAATATATATAATATATTATATAAAATATTTGTTTTTTCCTTTATGTGTGTTGTTTATTTTATTTTTATAACTATTTATTTTATAATATATAATTATTAATATATAGTTATTATAGAAAAACCTTTATATAATTATTATATTATTTATATTATTTTTATATTGTTTTTCTTTATTTTTTATTATGTCCCTTTATAATATTATATATATATATATTTATTTATATTATATATGTGTGTGTGTGTGTGTGTGTGGTTATATATATTACATTATATACACCATGTATATATAAAATATTTTTTATATTATTTTAAAATATTTAAAATATTTTGTGTGTGTTGGGTGTGTGTGTGTGTGGTGTGGGGTTGGTGTGTGGTTTGGTGTGTGTGTGTTGTGTGTGTGTGTTGTGTGTGTGTGTGTGTGTGGGTGTGGTTGTGTGGTGTGTGTGTGAGTGTGTGTGTGTGGTTTAATTTTTACTATATTATTATATATATATATAATATATATATATATTTTTATTATTATATATATTTTTATAATATTATTATATATAATATATAATTATATTAAAATTTTATATAAAAAATTTTATCTATATATATTTTTTATATATTTATTTTATGTAAACATTATAAATATTTAAGTATTAAAATTTTAATATTGTATATATATTGATAATATGTATATATCTTCTACTATCTATATTCATCTATCTTTTTAAAAATTAAATATATAAAATATATTATATATTTTAATATAAATAATTTTATATATGTTTAAAAATTATATAATATTATATATTTTTAATATGAATAATACATTTTTGTATATAATATATATATATAATAAATTAATTAATATATATTTATTTTAAAATTTTATATATAGTAAACATTTAATATTATATTTTAATTTTATTTATATATAGTTATATATTAATATTTTGTTGTTATATATTGTACTTTAAATTTGTTATTTATATAATTAATATTTATATATATATTTTATTTAAAAAATTATATTTGTTATTATATTTATTTTTAATAATATATTTTATTTTATAATTTAAATCCCTCTTTTTATTGTTTTTTGTGTGTGTGTGTGTGTTTGTGTGTGTGTGTGTTTGTGTGTGTGGTGTGTGTGTTTTTTTTTGTTTTTTTGTGTGTGTGTGTGTGTGTGTGTTGTGTGTGTGTGTGTGGTGTGTGGTGTTAAAATTTTATTTTAAATTTTTTATTTATTTATTATTACAAATATATTATATATTGTGGTGTGTGTTGGGGGTGGGGTTTTGTGTGTGTGGTGTTTTTGGGTGTGTGTGGTGTGTGTGTTGTGTGTTGTGTGTGTTTGAATTATATTATAATATATTATAATATTATTATATATATATATTATATAAATTTATATTTTTTTTTATCACCCCGTCTTTTCTTAAGTGGGGATCCAAAAACGAGCCAGAGTAGCCCGTCACTTTTTCGTTTTTCGTTTAATTAGGAAAATAGCATTTTACACGCAGGGACATTCATTTGCCCCATTCGGGGGCAAAAAACAAACTCTTTAGCTCCTGTTTTTCTTTTTTGTATTTTTAATGGGTTTTCTTAAAAAATGCTAATGTTTGCGATTTAAAAAAAAATTTTTTGTTGTTGATCCCACAAAAGGGAAATTAAACTTTTGGAGACCTCCCTCTGAATCCTAGGTTTAATCCCTCGCGTGGGCTAGATCATTTAATGTCAAAAACTATTCTTAATTCGTTTCCCCTTTCATCTGTAAGGGAAATGTTAGTTTGATTTTTTAAAATTCTTTCTATTATCATTGGCAATAGACAAAAATATGTAGTATATTACTGTTTGACTATTAATTAAAAATAATTTGATAAATAATAATAATAATAATAATAATAAAATAATATAATAAAAATAAAAATAAAAAAACCCAAACAATAATAATAAAAATAATAATAAAAATAATAAAAATATATTAATAATAATAATCATAAAAAATAATAAAAACAATAATAAATATAATAAAATAATAAAAATAAAAATTAAAATAAAAATAATATTAAAATCATTATTTTTTACATTTTATATTTCTTATCATCATTATTATTATCATATTCATGTTTAAAAATAATAGAAATGATTATTTCATTTTTTATTATTATTTATTATTATTATTATCTCATTATTTTATTATTATTATATTTTTTTTTAATTATTTTTATTTTATTATTATATTTTTATTATTTTTATTTTTATATTATTTTTATTTTTTTTATTATTAATTTTATCAGTATTATCAGTATTATACAGTATTATCATCATCACATTATCCATCATCTCATCATCATATCATCATCATCTCATCATAAATTTTTTCAATTGTTATTGTTATATTATTATTTATTATTATTACTTATTATTATTATTATTTTTATTATTATTATTATTATTATTTTTATTATTTTATTATTTTATTATTTTTATTATTATTATTGTTTTTATTATCATTAAATTTTATTATTACATTATCTTTTTATTGAAAAATTTTTCTTTAGATCTGCTAATTAAAATCAAAACCGAGTCACTACCATGCCTGGGGTGATTGAAGTTTGAGGCAATAAAACATCAACGAAAACAGAAAAATATGCAACAACCACAAATCAAAACACCCCATCAAAATCATTCCGCACCAAAAAACACACAATTGAAATCTTTTCTGAAACATTGCTGTGTTTTTAAGACTTTTTTTTGGGTTTTCTTCAAATTTTTGGATTTCCGGTATTTGCTCAAGAAACTATCTGTCCCTTTTTTTTAAAAGCCCAAGAGCTCCAAAACAAAGAAAATTTTTGGGTTTTTAAAACCACTCTTGTTTCAAAAAAACCTACCTTTGAATCGTCCCATTGTGAAATGAGTTTGATATTTCTGTAAAAAAATTTTGATTTGGCTGCAAAAATAAAACCCTCTTTTTCCCCTTTTAGTCCAGAGCTTTTTCCCACTGTGGTTGAAATTTTTCATCTACTCAGGGTTTTTTTCGAGTTGAAAAACGCCCGGAGGGGCTTTCATGCCCCCTAGTTTCCCAAGTTTTCTTGTCCGCCTTCTTGTTTTTTTTTTTTATTTTTACACCCTGTTGCAACTAGTTCGATTTTTTCGTCTCGTACAAATTCCTGAGAAATTATTTGATTCCCCTTTCTATTGGTGTAATTTAGAGTTTTCATAACTCTAAATAAATGAAGATCCAAACGCTGGGTTTGTCTGTATTTCAAAAGACCCAATTTTGTTTTTTTGTACGATAATTCCAACTTCATCCCCCCCCTACCTCCTTTATTTTTAGGGACGTACAGACGGGCTCGTCTGATTTGGGTGATACATTGTTTTCATGTCAATTCTTTCCCAATTTGGTGCATTTGTTTGAGTTCATGTAAATTCCCTCCCATCCCTTAAAAAATATGTAAACCACGGTATTGCAAGAGGTTGATTGCTGTTGGTTTTTTTGATTTAATTCTTTTCAGGATTGACTTATCTTCGGATGCTTCTTTCGTTTTTTTTTCATCTATGATTGTTGTACCCCCTTTCCTTTTTTTTCCTAGATTTTTTATAGTTTTTCTTCCTGATCCAATTTTTATATTACGGTATCAATATTTAACTTTTTTTGTAAGTTTTACAGTTTTCTTGAAAAGGGTTATTTTTATTATCATTATTTTTATTTATTATTTTTTTATTATTATTTTTATTATTATTATTATTATTATATTTATTATTTTTTTTCTTTACACTATTATTTTATCATTTCATTATCATAAAAATAATTATACTTTTTATATCATTATAATCATTCTAATTTTTCTCCCCCCTTTTTTAATTATCATTATGATTATTTATGGTTATTATTATTATGATTTTAATTATTTTTATTATTATTGCTTTTTATTATTTTTTTATTTTTTTATATTTATTTTATCATTATTAAACATTATTTTCTTATTATGATTATAATGATAACTTTATTATTATAAAATAATTTCAAAATCTCTTTAATATTTATTTTTAAAATCTCTATAGTTATTTTTACTTTGATATTTTTTTTATTATTATTTTATTATTTTATCATGCTATCGTTTTTTTTTTTTTGGTGTTGTTATTTTCATATTGTCATTATCAACTTTTCTACATTACTTAATCATTTATCTTTTTGTTTTTTTTATCATAATTTACTTTTTAAAGCCCTCATTGTTTCCTTTTTTTGCGTCTGTTGCAATTTTTGCACCAGAGGCCTGAGGAAAGGGGGTAGGTATTTTCTTATAGTTAGCACTTGTTTCTCCCCCCCACAGTTGTCCCATTAACAATATGGGAAAACTGAATAATAAAGCACACATGACACACATTAGAAAACCAAAACAACCACAATCGACCTAATCTTCATTCAACGCTTTTGGAAAAACGAAAGGGCTAGACTGCTTTCATAATATCTATTATCATCTATTTACAATCTATCAATCCATGTAAAATATTTGTTATATTTATATATATATATATATATTTTATATATATATATATATATATATATATATTAAAAATATTAATAAAATTATAATTTTATATATATATATTTGTTGTGTGTTTGTGGGTTTTTGTGTGTGGTGTGTTTGTGGTGTTGATTGTGTGTGTGTGTGTGGTGTGTGTGTGTGGTGTGTGGTTGTTTTGTGTGTTTTGTTTTGTATTGTGTGTGTGTGTGTGTGTGTGTGTGTTTTGTGTGTGTGTGTGTGGGGTGTGTGTTGGGGGGTTTTGTAAACACGACTAACGGATAGTTTTAAGATTAAACTGAGATGTTTCCGGGGAATTTTTGCAACGAGGCTTCAAAAAGCTGGGGGGAGTAACAGATATGGCCGATAATTCAGCGAGGAATTCCCACTTACCCCCGAACAGCGGAGCGTGAACGAATGTTCTCCAAAATGGCGGGGGTTCGGGGGTCTTTTTTAAAAACCATTATTCAGCCCGGGAATATTGAGCGTTGGCTTTTAGGTAGAGACACAGTTTTTTAAATTTAGGTATGTGACGTGGGGAATTTTGCTTGCGAAAGTTTGGGGATATGCGTTGTATAAAAATGTTTAAATGTTGTGTATATCTATAATTATATTTATAATATTTTATTATTTATATATATATATATTATATTATATATATATATATATATAATTTTATACATATATATAATACCCCATATCTATATTTTTTATCTAATTTTATTTTTTATATATGCGGTTTATATTATTTTTATAATAATATATATTATATATAATATATAAAATTATAATATAACACATATATTTTATATATATATATAATATATATATATTATATATATATAATATGTATGTATATGTATTAAAAATATATATATATTTAAAAGATAATATATATATATTATTTAAAAAAATATAATATTATAAAATATATATTAATATATATATATTGTGTTTTTGGTGTGTGTGTTGTGTTTGTGTGTGTATATGTAATTATTAATATTATATAATATATATATATATATATATATATATAATATATAATTATACATGTATATATATATATTAAATATAATATATATATATTATAATTTTATAAATTTTATATAAACAAAAGATAAATAAAATATACAGTTTTTTCTGTGTGGTGTGTGGTGCGGTGGTGGTGGTGCGTGTGTTGTGATGTGTGTGTGTGTGTGTGTTGTGGTTGTGTGTGTGGTGGGTTTTGTTGTGTGTGTGGGTGGGTGTGTGTGTCAGTTTATATGCATAATGTATCTATCATCTACACATCTAAAATTATATATATATATATTATATTAATATATATATAAATATTTTATATATAAATATAATATAAAATATATATTATATAATATAATATTATATGAAGTATGTATATATAATTATATATTATATTAAATCTATATTTTTTTTTAAAATTAATATATATATATATTTGGGGGTTG
>NC_051387.1:20304883-20316925 GCF_015228065.2 Penaeus monodon
GTCGACACCAGCTCTCTTTCTAACTTTTAACACGTTAGTCCTTCCACCTCAAGGTCCAATATGCGGTTACCACTGCAAAGACGCTCATGAAGCTTCATCAAAGCAATGTAAAAGGTACAAATATGAAAAAGAAGTATTAGTGATAAGGAGCAAGGAGAAAGTCATTTTTCTAGAGGCAAAGTGATGTGCCCATGTGCTGTTTGCATAGCCAGGTAGGTCCTTTGCTTCTGTCCTAGCCCATCCTCCTTCCCACCAACCCTTGCCCTCCAGTGATTCTTACACCACACACTCTGCCACTTCCTTTAAACCCTCAGTCCCAAATTGCTGACACTGCCTCTGGTGAGTTGTTCCACCAGACACGGAGTAGGAGTGAGGGGTCTATTGAGGAGACTCCTCCCAAAATAAGGTCTTTGGAGCCATCAGTTAAGGCTCCAGAGACCTCAACGTTGACAGCTCCAGCTGCCACCACATCCACAGGAGCCTCTGCTGCTAGACAGAATGCCCCTGAAGCAAAGGCTCAGGTTCTTTCTTTGCCCAAGCAAAGAAATCCTGACCTGTCCAAGGAAGCCTGTGGAAACTAGTTCCACAGGTAAACAACCCTTAAAAAGGTACTCCCAGCATCCTGGAAAGGGACAGCCTAAAGGTGTAGGGCAAGCCTTGACCACAGGTGCTGCCAAACACCTTATGAAGACATAATATGAAGAACTAGTTGCCCTAATCCAATGGAACTGTCAGGGAATTCATGCAAAATGGGAAGAACTGCAACATTTGATAGTTTCATGTAATCCAGTTTGTGTATGCCTACAAGAGATTATGACCAGGGAAAATCGTCCCATTTTCCTGAGAGGATTCCAAGTCCAAGCCCATTATGGGACCTTTGACAATGGACCTCATGGAGGAACAGCAGTAATGGTACGTCAAGATATTCCCTTCCAGGCCATCCACCTGCAGACAACACTGCAGGTGAAGGCTGTGAGTATAGGCTTGACACGACCTTACACTGTTGCATCCATCTACTTTCCTCCACATAATCTCAACATAAATGATTTGGAAAATCTACTTGAGCAGTTGCCACATCCATTTCTACTCTTGGGAGATTTCAATGGTCGGCATCACCTCTGGGGAGATTGATTGATTATTTAAAATTATCTGCCGCGTCAACAGCTAAGGTCATTAGCGGCGAATACCTTGTTAACTAGAAATATTAAAATGTTTAAAACTTTAAAAATCTATCAATAAATATCTTACAAATAATAATAAATAGATTAAAAATCAAAGCATAAATATTATGCTCTAAGTGCATAAAATATTGCATAAACATTATGCATAATTAAATTTTATTGAAAATATTAGTCTCCCTAAGGAAATTAATAAGACCCTCTATGTCACAATCTTCCCCCAATACGTTTTCAGTGTATATGGGGGAGAACAAGTACATACGTCTTGGTCTGAGAATGTTGCACATCTTTCCACTACATGTGCGATCGTTAATGGCTCTTGGCATCCTTCACAAAGTGCTTCATTTTTAGCCATCATTGGCCCATGAGTCAGTCTTGTGTGCCCGATTCTTATTCTTGTTAATACAACTTCCACTTTTCGGTTGGGATGGATACTAGTCGCCCAACTGCCAAGGTCATCTCTAATGTCTCGCAGTTTGTTTCTGGAGGTATGCCTCCATTGTTCTCTCCATTTATCACGAAGACAACTTCTGATGCTGGGTTTCAGGTCGGTGTGTGGGAGAGGAAAACGAGCATCACAAGGCTGAGCGGCAGCTGCCTTTGCCTTCTGATCAGCTCGCTCATTCCCACTGATACCAACATGCGCTGGCACCCAACACAGAGTTATCTTTTTACGTGTTGACATCAGTGCAAGCCAATCTTGAACCTCCCTCACTAATGGATGTGATGAGTTAAGCTCTGATTGCTTGCAAGGCACTATGAGAGTCACATATATCACAACAGAATGGTTCGTAAGATCTCTAGTCATCTTAACTGCTGTAAGGATGGCATGTAACTCTGCAGTGAAGATCGAGGCTGCTAGAGAAAGACTGCCAGATGCAATCTTCCTTCTGCTCACTGCTGCAAAACCCACGCTATTTTCAGATTTCGAACCATCTGTATAAATTGCATCTGATCCCCGGTATTTAGAAATGTGCTGAAGAAATTTCTCTCGGACTTCTGCTTCGGATCTCTCCCTTTCCCAATTCGACTAAATCCAGCTCAACTGATTAGTCCAAGGCGGAAATTGGGGAATTCCAACAGCCAGAACCTTAGTGAGACTCAAATTAAGATCTTCCACAAGATTCCTCATTCTCCTACCATAGGATCGGCTATCTTCAAGGGGTTGAAAACCAATCTGGATGTAGGAGATCCTGGAATCCTTTGTAGTCTCGTGTAGTAAATCAGGTTCATGTATTCTCGGTGTAATGAAAGAGGTGGTTCTCCACTCTCAGCATACAGGGACTCCACAGAAAGCCCCAGTACAGATTCTGAGAGCTTCATTATGAACCGAGTCTAACATCCGTAGAACAGTGGGAGTTGCAGATGAATAAGCTTCACATCATAATCAAGCTTACTACGAATAAGCGCTCGGTAAAGCCGTAGTAGCGTTGTGCGGTCTGCACCCCAAGATAGATGTGAAAGAACCCGCAAAATACTAAGTGCTTTTGTAGCCTTTACTTTCAACTGTTTGATGTGAGGCACCCATGTAAGCCTTGAGTCAAAAATTAGACCCAAGTACTTCACCTCTTGGACAAATTGCAGTGGGTTTGCTCCTAAATAGAGGGAAGGATGGAATTTTCCTCGTTTGTGGAAATGTATAGCCATGGTCTTGCTTGGGGAAATTTGAACCCATGATATGTTGCCCACTGTACAACCTGATTTATTGCAGCCTGCATGTGTCCTTGCACATCCTGTAAGCTTCCTCTGAGCAGTACAGTGTAAAGTCATCCACATACAGATTACATGAGACAGAACTTGGAACAGCCTTTACAATGTCATTTATAGCAATGGCAAACAGGGTCACACTTAAGACACTCCCTTGTGGGACCCCTTCCAGCTGATCTTCCAGATTAGAGAAACTGTTTCCCACCCGAACTCTAAATTTCCTGTTAGCAAGGAAGCTTTGTATGAAGGTAGGTAATGCTCCTCTTAAGCCAATGTCATACAACTTCTTGAGTATGCCATGCTTCCAAGTAGTATCATAAGCCTTTTCAAGGTCAAAGAAGACTGCTATCATGTGACGTCGCTGTGCGAAGGAATTCTGTATAGCAGTTTCCATCCTTACAAGTGCATCTGTGGTCGATCTCAATCTTCTAAACCCATATTGATATGGAGTCAGCACGTTTTCCTTTTCTAGCATCCATGTCAACCTGAAGTTTACCATTTTCTCCATCAGCTTGTAGATACAGCTGGTGAGGGAAATTGGTCTGTAATTTCCTGGTGTGGAAGCATCCTTGCCAGGTTTAGGGACAGGAATGATTATAGATTCTTTCCATGTGGATGGCACTGTACCCTCCTTATATATCCTATTGAATAGGTCCAACAAGAACTTTTGGGATCTCTCTGGTAAGTGAGATATCATTTGGTATGGAATATCGTCACTTCCTGGGGCAGTCTTACGGCAGAGCTGCAAAGCAGAGTCCATCTCCTTGCTCAAAAATGGCAAGTTGTATGGAAGTTCTGCTGCAGTCCTACTGAAGAACGACACTGGGTGTTGTCCTGTCAGCCCGAAGAGTGGAGAATCGGGCAGTGTAAGATGCTCCAGAGGAGATCTCTGCCATGGATTTAGCTAGCTCATTAGCAACATCTTTTTATCTGTGATGATTATGCCATCAATCTTCAAAGCAGGTGGTGACAGTGATGTGCTCTTTCAGCGATCTTACGCACCTTGTCCCATACCCATGCTAAGGGGGTCCAGAGTTAATCGAAGGAGACATACTGTCTCCATGACGTCCGTCTGGCCTCCTTTAGCACTCGCCTGGCCTTGGCTCGGGTCTTTTTGTAATGGATCAAGGTTACATCACTGGGGCGTCGTTTCAAACTGCCTTAATGCAGCTTTTCTTGCTCTGACAGCTTGTTGGCATTCATCAGACCACCATGGTACCGGAGGTCGACGGTAATGCCCGCTACTTTTGGGAATGGATGCTTCTGCTGCAAGGTGAATTCGTGATGTGAAGTGATTAACAGCATCTTGAACACACTGGAAATCATTCACAGATCCATGCAATACTGCAGTTGATCTAAAAGATTCAGTCCGCATGTTCAAGTCGCCATCTCTGCACTCCATTGGCTGGAATACCATTCACCTCCTCCAAAAGTATTGGAAAATGGTCGCTTCCATGTAAGTCTTCCATAACCTGCCAAGTGAAATTCATCTGTAAATCAGGTGAGACAATTGACAGGTCTATATTGGAGAATGTCCCAGTTTGAATTTGGAAATGTGTGGGAGTGTCACTGTTCAATAAAACTGCATCTACTCTTAGGAGCAGGACTCCAAGGCCCTTCTCGAGGGTTGCACAAAGTGTCTCCCCAGAGGTGATGCCGACCATTGAAATCTAAGAGTAGAAATGGATGTGGCAACTGCCCAAGTAGATCTTCCAAATCATTTATGTTGAGATTATGTGGAGGAAGGTAGATAGATGCAACAGTGTAAGGTCGTGTCAAGCCTATTCTCACAGCCTTCACCTGCAGTGTTGTCTGCAGGTGGATGGCCTGGAAGGGAATATCTTGACGTACCATTACTGCTATCCTCCATGAGGTCCATTGTCAAAGTCCCATAATGGGCTTGAATTTGGAATCCTCTCAGGAAAATCGGATGATTTTCCCTGGTCATAATCTCTTGTAGGCATACACAAAACTGGGTTACATGAAGCTATCAGATGTTGCAGTTCTTCCCATTTTGCATGAATTCCCTGACAGTTCCATTGGATTAGGGTATCCAGTTCTTTAAACTATTTTTCCATAAGGTGTTTGGCAGCACCTGTGGTCAAGGTTTGCCCTACACCTTTAGGCTGTCCCTTTCCTGGATCTTGGGAGAGTCTTTTGAGGGGTTGTTTACCCGTGGAAACTAGTTTCCACAGGCTTCCTTTTGACAGGCTCAGGATTTCTTTGCCTGGACAAAGAACGGACCTGAGCCTTTGCTTCAGGGGCATTCTGCCTAGCAGCAGAGGCCCCTGTGGATGTGTGGCAGCTGGAGCTGTCACTGTTGAGACCCCATATATATATATATATATATATATATATATATTATATAATATATATATATATATATATATATATATATATAAGATATATATATATATATAATATATATATATATATATATATGGGGTCTCAACAGTGACAGCTCCAGCTGCCACCACATCCACAGGGGCCTCTGCTGCTAGGCAGAATGCCCCTGAAGCAAAGGCTCAGGTCCGTTCTTTGTCCAGGCAAAGAAATCCTGAGCCTGTAAAAAGCCTGTGGAAACTAGTTCCACGGGTAAACAACCCCTCAAAAGACTCTCCCAAGATCCAGGAAAGGGACAGCCTAAAGGTGTAGGGCAAACCTTGACCACAGGTGCTGCCAAACACCTTATGGAAAAATAGTTTAAAGAACTGGATACCCTAATCCAATGGAACTGTCAGGGAATTCATGCAAAATGGGAAGAACTGCAACATCTGATAGCTTCATGTAACCCAGTTTGTGTATGCCTACAAGAGATTATGACCAGGGAAAATCATCCGATTTTCCTGAGAGGATTCCAAATTCAAGCCCATTATGGGACTTTGACAATGGACCTCATGGAGGATAGCAGTAATGGTACGTCAAGATATTCCCTTCCAGGCCATCCACCTGCAGACAACACTGCAGGTGAAGGCTGTGAGAATAGGCTTGACACGACCTTACACTGTTGCATCTATCTACCTTCCTCCACATAATCTCAACATAAATGATTTGGAAGATCTACTTGGGCAGTTGCCACATCCATTTCTACTCTTGAGATTTCAATGGTCGGCATCACCTCTGGGGAGACACTTTGTGCAACCCTCGAGGAAGGGCCTTGGAGTCCTTGCTCCTAAGAGTAGATGCAGTTTTATTGAACAGTGAAACTCCCACACATTTCCAAATTCAAACTGGGACATTCTCCAATATAGACCTGTCAATTGTCTCACCTGATTTACAGATGAATTTCACTTGGCAGGTTATGGAAGACTTACATGGAAGCGACCATTTACTTTTGGAGGAGGTGAATGGTATTCCAGCCAATGGAGTGCAGAGATGGCGACTTGAACATGCGGACTGGAATCTTTTTAGATCAACTGCAGTATTGCATGGATCTGTGAATGATTTCCAGTGTGTTCAAGATGCTGTTAATCACTTCACATCACGAATTCACCTTGCAGCAGAAGCATCCATTCCCAAAAGTAGCGGGCATTACCGTCGACCTCCGGTACCATGGTGGTCTGATGAATGCCAACAAGCTGTCAGAGCAAGAAAGCTGCATTAAGGCAGTTGAAACGACGCCCCAGTGATGTAACCTTGATCCATTACAAAAAGACCCGAGCCAAGGCCAGGCGAGAGTGCTAAAGGAGGCCAGACGGACGTCATGGAGACAGTATGTCTCCTTGATTAACTCTGGGACCCCTTAGCATGGGTATGGGACAAGGTGCGTAAGATCGCTGGAAAGAGCACATCACTGTCACCACCTGCTTTGAAGATTGATGGCATAATCATCACAGATAAAAAAGATGTGCTAATGAGCTAGCTAAATCCATGGCAGAGATCTCCTCTGGAGCATCTACACTGCCCGATTCTCCACTCTTCGGCTGAACAGGAACAACACCCAGTGTCGTTCTTCAGTAGGACTGCAGCAGAACTTCCATACAACTTGCCATTTTTGAGCAAGGAGATGGACTCTGCTTTGCAGCTCTGCCGTAAGACTGCCCCAGGAAGTGACGATATTCCATACCAAATGATATCTCACTTACCAGAGAGATCCCAAAAGTTCTTGTTGGACCTATTCAATAGGATATATAAGGAGGGTACAGTGCCATCCACATGGAAAGAATCTATAATCATTCCTGTCCCTAAACCTGGCAAGGATGCTTCCACACCAGGAAATTACAGACCAATTTCCCTCAACCAGCTGTATCTACAAGCTGATGGAGAAAATGGTAAACTTCAGGTTGACATGGATGCTAGAAAGGAAACGTTCTGACTCCATATCAATATGGGTTTAGAAGATTGAGATCGACCACAGGTGCACTTGTGAGGATGGAAACTGCTATACAGAATCCTTCGCACAGCGACGTCACATGATAGCAGTCTTCTTTGACCTTGAAAAGGCTTATGATACTCTTGGAAGCATGGCATACTCAAGAAGTTGTATGACATTGGCTTAAGAGGAGCATTACCTACCTTCATACAAAGCTTCCTTGCTAACAGGAAATTTAGAGTTCGGGTGGGAAACAGTTTCTCTAATCTGGAAGATCAGCTGGAAGGGGTCCCACAAGGGAGTGTCTTAAGTGTGACCCTGTTTGCCATTGCTATAAATGACATTGAAGGCTGTTCCAAGTTCTGTCTCATGTAATCTGTATGTGGATGACTTTACACTGTACTGCTCAGGAGGAAGCTTACAGGATGTGCAAGGACACATGCAGCTGCAATAAATCAGGTTTGTACAGTGGACAACATATCATGGGTTCAAATTTTCCCCAAGCAAGACCATGGCTATACATTTCCACAAACGAGGAAAATTCCATCCTTCCCTCTATTTAGGAGCAAATCCACTGCAATTTGTCCAAGAGGTGAAGTACTTGGGTCTAATTTTTGACTCAAGGCTTACATGGTGCCTCACATCAAACAGTTGAAAGTAAAGGCTACAAAAGCACTTAGTATTTTGCGGGTTCTTTCACATCTATCTTGGGGTGCAGACCGCACAACGCTACTACGGCTTTACCGAGCGCTTATTCGTAGTAAGCTTGATTATGGATGTGAAGCTTATTCATCTGCAACTCCACTGTTCTACGGATGTTAGACTCGGTTCATAATGAAGCTCTCAGAATCTGTACTGGGCTTTCAGGTCTTCACCTGTGGAGTCCCTGTATGCTGAGAGTGGAGAACCACCTCTTTCATTACACCGAGAATACATGAACCTGATTTACTACACGAGACTACAAAGGATTCCAGGATCTCCTACATCCAGATCGGTTTTCAACCCCCTTGAAGATAGCCGATCCTATGGTAGGAGAATGAGGAATCTTGTGGAAGATCTTAATTTGAGTCTCACTAAGGTTCTGGCTGTTGGAATTCCCCAATTTCCGCCTTGGACTAATCAAGTTGAGCTGGATTTAGTCGAATTGGGAAAGGGAGAGATCCGAAGCAGAAGTCCGAGAGAAATTTCTTCAGCACATTTCTAAATACGGGATCAGATGCAATTTATACAGATGGTTCGAAATCTGAAAATGGCGTGGGTTTTGCAGCAGTGAGCAGAAGGAAGATTGCATCTGGCAGTCTTTCTCTAGCAGCCTCGATCTTCACTGCAGAGTTACATGCCATCCTTACAGCAGTTAAGATGACTAGAGATCTTACGAACCATTCTGTTGTGATATATTGTGACTCTCATAGTGCCTTGCAAGCAATCAAGAGCTTAAACTCATCACATCCATTAGTGAGGGAGGTTCAAGATTGGCTTGCACTGATGTCAACACGTAAAAAGATAACTCTGTGTTGGGTGCCAGCGCATGTTGGTATCAGTGGGAATGAGCGAGCTGATCAGAAGGCAAAGGCAGCTGCCGCTCAGCCTTGTGATGCTCGTTTTCCTCTCCACACACCGACCTGAAAACCCAGCATCAGAAGTTGTCTTCGTGATAAATGGAGAGAACAATGGAGGCATACCTCCAGAAACAAACTGCGAGACATTAGAGATGACCTTGGCAGTTGGGCGACTAGTATCCATCCCAACCGAAAAGTGGAAGTTGTATTAACAAGAATAAGAATCGGGCACACAAGACTGACTCATGGGCCAATGATGGCTAAAAATGAAGCACTTTGTGAAGGATGCCAAGAGCCATTAACGATCGCACATGTAGTGGAAAGATGTGCAACATTCTCAGACCAAAGACGTATGTACTTGTCTCCCCCATATACACTGAAAAACGTATTGGGGGAAGATTGTGACATAGAGGGTCTTATTAATTTCCTTAGGGAGACTAATATTTTCAATAAAATTTAATTATGCATAATGTTTATGCAATAATTTTATGCACTTAGAGCATAATATTTATGCTTTGATTTTTTAATCTATTTATTATTATTTGTAAGATATTTATTGATAGATTTTTAAAGTTTTAAACATTTTAATATTTCTAGTTAACAAGGTATTCGCCGCTAATGACCTTAGCTGTTGACGCGGCAGATAATTTTAAATAATCAATCAATCTCCCCAGAGGTGATGCCGACCATTGAAATCTCCCAAGAGTAGAAATGGATGTGGCAACTGCTCAAGTAGATTTTCCAAATCATTTATGTTGAGATTATGTGGAGGAAAGTAGATGGATGCAACAGTGTAAGGTCGTGTCAAGCCTATACTCACAGCCTTCACCTGCAGTGTTGTCTGCAGGTGGATGGCCTGGAAGGGAATATCTTGACGTACCATTACTGCTGTTCCTCCATGAGGTCCATTGTCAAAGGTCCCATAATGGGCTTGGACTTGGAATCCTCTCAGGAAAATGGGACGATTTTCCCTGGTCATAATCTCTTGTAGGCATACACAAACTGGATTACATGAAACTATCAAATGTTGCAGTTCTTCCCATTTTGCATGAATTCCCTGACAGTTCCATTGGATTAGGGCAACTAGTTCTTCATATTATGTCTTCATAAGGTGTTTGGCAGCACCTGTGGTCAAGGCTTGCCCTACACCTTTAGGCTGTCCCTTTCCAGGATGCTGGGAGTACCTTTTTAAGGGTTGTTTACCTGTGGAACTAGTTTCCACAGGCTTCCTTTGGACAGGTTCAGGATTTCTTTGCTTGGGCAAAGAAAGGACCTGAGCCTTTGCTTCAGGGGCATTCTGTCTAGCAGCAGAGGCTCCTGTGGATGTGGTGGCAGCTGGAGCTGTCAACGTTGAGGTCTCTGGAGCCTTAACTGATGGCTCCAAAGACCTTATTTTGGGAGGAGTCTCCTCAATAGACCCCTCACTCCTACTCCGTGTCTGGTGGAACAACTCACCAGAGGCAGTGTCAGCAATTTGGGACTGAGGGTTTAAAGGAAGTGGCAGAGTGTGTGGTGTAAGAATCACTGGAGGGCAAGGGTTGGTGGGAAGGAGGATGGGCTAGGACAGAAGCAAAGGACCTACCTGGCTATGCAAACAGCACATGGGCACATCACTTTGCCTCTGGAAAACTAACTTTCTCCTTGCTCCTTATTACTAATACTTCTTTTTCATATTTGTACCTTTTACATTGCTTTGATGAAGCTTCATGAGCGTCTTTGCAGTGGTAACCGCATATTGGACCTTGAGGTGGAAGGACTAACGTGTTAAAAGTTAGAAAGAGAGCTGGTGTCGACTGTTCCAAACCATCAACTTTCTTCTTAAAACGTTTTACTGCCACTACATTAAAATTCTCTAGTTCCTCTAACAGTTTCTCTTCAGAATACCTCATCAGGTCTCGGGAAAAGACAATTCCCTTACACTGATTGAGGGTTTTGTGAGGAGAACATGAAACTTGAACCCCAGGAATGTTGCATATCGCACGCAGACGGTCACTCTTATCTGGTGACGAAACCTCAACTATCAAGCTACCATCTCGTTGTGGGGGTGATTCGAGGATCACATTGACATACTTCAACTAATTTCCATTGTACTTCAAAATATCAAGATCCATCAATGGTCTTCACTAAAGGTACTTACTATATGAAATGCTCTCATATTTACCAGGAAAGATTTCCTTAATGGAATGAGGAGGACTTTTCTCCTTATCTGGTTTGGGATTCCGGAAACCATTGCAATTCCCATTCTTGCCCTTTGGAAGCTGGAAAGGTTCCAGAGTGACAGCATGTGATGTTCCAGAGGGAATGGCCAGGGGATTGCGTAGGTCATCAGGGAGAGAGCTAGATCTTTGTAAATTTGTAGTAATCGTACAAATTAGAATTCTTCATTTCCTTACACCCCCCACCCACCATGGAGTCCAACGAGGGGAAGCTATAGTTGGGGCTCAAAATCTCTCAACAGCCACAGGGGTAATGAGGAAATATACGCAGCCACTATTGCAATACTGATGGCAGTCGCGGGACCTATGCGCTACCTACTGAACAGTACCTGCTTGACCCTAGCCATATTTGATGATCAGCCGATTGACGTGACCGATCAAGCCACCCATCTAACCATAATAGAGGACCAAAGAGGTATGTTGCTAGCTGCAGGGCGCAGTGTGCAGCATCGCTCAACCTCCAGGACACCTGTCTCCTGGTAATATGGGATGCCACGCACGGCAAACACACGTGGGAGAGTTCTCCCTGGTCCAAGATGGAATGAACCAGGGGTGGGTACACCATCCCCTCTCATAGGCCTTGGTGCACCAGGAAGCCATTTTGTCCCTCACTGGTGACTCCTCCAGTATGGGGCGGCTTCCGTTAGGGGGGAGTTAGAGATGGGCCGACGGCCTGCCTGGAGACTCGCCATGAGCGACCCTCATGGCTGGATGCGAAGGGTGGATGCGGCCATGCGTCCCCGTCGGCGTTAGCCCCTTGAAAATGATGATGATATGATGATATGTCACACAAACACACACACACACACACACACACACACACACACACACACACACACACACACACACACCACACACACACACACACACACACACACACACACACACACACATATATCACACACACACGTGTTGTTCTATGTGTGCGTCTGTGTGTGCAAATGTATGCATATATAAAATGAACCCCTATCATAAAAGGAACGGAGTAACACCTAACATTTCAGTTTATCTAAAGCACCTCGTTGGCTATAGTAAAACCGAATGATGATCCATCGGCTTACTGCGTCCGA
>NC_051387.1:20319525-20329525 GCF_015228065.2 Penaeus monodon
GGCAGTTTTCATGGTAAACAGGGTGGTTGCAGTGGAATTATTGTTTAGTTGTGGTTTCATAGTTCGGATGTGGAGTGATTCTGCTTGATCAGGTCAAATCTGTTAGGGGGAGGTCAAGATTTTGAAATCTGTATTGCTAAAGGGTGATTGTGGAGGTGAGAGTGATCTCTGATTGCTGAGAAGGATGGATTGTTCAGCTGTAGCCGGTCCTGATTGACTTGCCTTTGTGTTCGAGAATGCGGTGACAGAGACATCGTGAGGTTGAACCCACGTACCTACCCTGACAGCTAGGACAAGTAAATAGGGTAAACCACATTCGAACTAAGTTCAGAGTCACACTTTTCTTTTCTTTAAGAAATTTCGATAGTGTTAAAATTTGTAAAAAACAAACCGAAAACATATCTGAGGATAGCATTGTCTGAGAATTTTGTTTAGTGATTTTCTGAGATCAAAATAAGACCGCCCATGTATGGAAGTTTTATATTTGAGTCTTTGTTGACTGTGGTTGTTGTTGGTTTTAGGTAGAATTTATGACACAGAAAATTGCGTAGTCCCTTTGTAGAACAGAAAAGATGGGTACCCATTTGAAGCAAAAATATTCCTTTTAGGAATGAAGTTTCTTCATGAAAACTAGTCCAGGTTGAACAAATGTTGTAAGCCCGGTTGATAAGTGTAGTAAGGTTGTTAAGCTTGTAAATATGAGGAATATAGCTGAGATAATGGGTCCGAGGCCAGTGAATGTAGGTTCCTATAGGTACTGGTGAAAAAAACAATTATTACGAAAATTTATGGAAAAGTATCAAGAAATGATAGTTTATTATTTTGTTAAATTTCACAAGTGAATTAATGTTGGGTGTGTGAATTCAAGTATGAAAGGAAAGGGTTAATGTGAGAGGGGTCGTTAAAAAGTAAGAAAGTATCATCCATGTAACGACGGTAAAATATGGGTTTGAAATTAGCAGGACAATTATTTAACCAGCTTGTTCATGGTGGCCAAAGGAATGTATTGGCATAACAAGGGCCAAGTGGTGATCCCATTGCCTACACCGTCTATTTGCGTGTAAATAGAGTCATTAAAGCTAAACACGAATTGTGAGCAGCTATATCCAATAGTTTCTTATAAATTGTCTTTTTCAGCCCGTACAATTTTAAAGAGTGATGAGGCAGTTTTGTTTGTAATTGTCAGTGGTTTCTTTAAGAGGAACATTGGTAAATAATGATTCTATGTCAAAACTTGCCATAGTGACAGGTCAGGGGTTTTAAAGGGCACAGATTTCTTTGAAAAACGAGAAAGAGTTTTCTATAGTTATTCATTTGTGGTTAATGGGGTGATGATCTTAACAAAGAATTTAGCAACATTATAATTGAAGGTTCCAATAGAAAGAAATTATGGGGCGTAGTGGTTGACCAATTTTATGAATTTTGGGAAGGCCATATAAAAGACCAGGTTTGGAGCCAGATGTAGTTAAAAGGTTGTAAGTGATTTCACCGATAGAGTCTTATCGAGCGTAAAAGTCTGTTTAATTTGTCTTTTTAATTTTAGTAGATGAGTAGCAGTGTCAGACATAATTGGTTTAAAATTTGGAGGTGTCTTTAACTATAGTTTTAAGCTTATTGTGGTAGTCATCTTGTTAGGATAAACAACCCCACGACCTTTATCGGGTTTGGTGATGATGTTTTTATTATCTTTTAAGGTTTGTAAAGGGTGAAAGGGAAAGGGGGGTGTGGATCATGGTTGCTTTGATATGAGTTTGAATTTTTTAAAAAGTGTCGTGTGCCACAATAGAAATGTTGTTGGTGATATGATTCCACTTTCTTTATAATCTCACAGTTTTTATAGGTGACATAATTTTTCAAAACAAAGAAAAAATTGATTATGGGAAAATGGTACTGGGTGGCATACAATAATCCAAACCTAAAGAAAGGATTTCTTTTTGTTCATCTGATAATATTCTATTAGAAAAGTTGAAAATAACCTTATTCTTGTCCACCTTTTTGTTTAGTCAATTCCTATTTTTTGCTAGCTTCTTTTTATGTCTGAGATCAATGTTACATAATTTCTTATTATATTTTTCCCAATGATAGATAACAATCCTTTGGAATCAAAAAGAGAAACAGAGGAAGTAAATAGAGTAATGTCATCCTCCAGTTTTTTTTTGATGTTAGGAATCTTTTTCTTTTGTTTATTTATTTTCCAATCCAAAAGATCGAAGCACCATGAACGATATGTCCTGGTAGTTTGGAATGTGGGACAATACAATCTAAATTTATAAAATCAGGTAAAGTTCCATAGATTTACATGCTTAAAGGAATTTTAAGTCTTTTCCACCTTCTTGGAACGGAAGGAATTCTTTTCAATCTTCCTGTAGAGGTCCAGGGTATTCTTCCCGTATTCTTTAGTATGTAATGTGTTATAGAAGAGCCCGTGGGAAAACGAATTCTTATCAGGAAGAGGAAAACCAACACGGCTGAGAAGAACTCTTTTTTCAATTACAACGTTCGGAGAAGCAATCTCCATATCAGTGCTAAAAAAAAACAGGAAAATTAAATTTAATACAAAATAATAATAACGCAAAGAAAAACTTTACGATAAATCATTAATGGCCACAGACAAAAAAGGGCCCAGTGTAGCAAATAACAGGTACTAACCAAAAATGGGGGGTTTGGCAGTTTACATGGTAAACAGGGTGGTTGCAGTGGAATTATTGTTTAGTTGTGGTTTCATAGTTCGGATGTGGAGTGATTCTGCTATGATCAGGTCAAATCTGATAAGGTGGGAGGTCAAGATGTGTGACTCTGAACTTAGTTCGAATGTGGTTTACCTATTTACTTGTCCTAGCTGTCAGGCTAGGTACGTGGGTTCAACCTCACGATGGCTCCGTCACCGCATTCTCGAACACAAAGGCAAGTAAATCAGGACCGGCCTACAGCTGAACAATCCATCCTTCTCAGCAATCAGAGAGCACTCTCACCTCCACAATCACCTTTTAGCAATACTGATTTCAAATCTTAAACCTCCCACCTTAACAGATTTGACCTGATCATAGCAGAATCACTCCACATCCGAACTATGAAACCAAAAACTAAACATAGTTCCACTGCAACCCCCCTTTTTTACCATGTAAACTGCCAACCCCCCTTTTTGGGTTTAGTACCTGTATTTCCCTACACTGCCTTTTTTGTCTGTGGCCAGTTAATGATTTAGGTATTGTTTTACTTTGCGTTATTATTATTTTTGTATTAAATTTAATTTTTCCTGTTTTTTTAGAAACTGATGATGGAGATTGCATTCTCCGAAACGTTTGTAATTGAAAAATGAAGTTTTCTCACCCGTGTTGGTTTCCTTTTCCCTGATAAAAATTTCGTTTCCCACGGGACTTTTCTATAACACCATTACATACTAAAGAAGTACGGCAAGAATACCCCGGACTCTACAGGAAGATTTAAAAGAATTCCTTTCCGTTCCAAGAAGGTGGGAAAAAAAACTTAAATTCCTGAAGCATGTAAATCCTATGGAACTTTACCTGATTTTATTAAATTTAGAGGTATTGTCCCACATTTCCAAACTACCAGGACATATCGTTCATGTGCTTCGATCTTTTGGATTGGAAAATAAATAAACAAAAGAAAAAGATTCCTAACATCAAAAAGAAAAGGAGGATGACATTACTCTATTACTTCCTCTGTTTTTCTTTTTGATTCCAAAGGATTGTTATCTATCATTGGCAAAAATATAAATAAAAATTATGTAACATTGATCTCAGTCATAATAAGAAGCTAGCAAAACTAGGGAATTGAAACCCAAACAAAAAGGTGGACAAGAATAAGGTTATTTTCAACTTTTCTAATAGAAATTATCAGGATGAACAAAAAGAAGTCCTTTCTTTAGGTTTGGATTATTGTATGCCACCCAGTACCATTTCCCACAATCAATTTTTTCTTTGTTTTGAAAATTATGTCACACTATAAAGAACTGTGGAGATTTATAAAGAAAGAGGAATATATCACCAACAACATTTCATTGTGGCACACGACACTTTTTAAAAAATTCAAACATCATATCAAAAGCATCCATGATCCACACCCCTTCCTTACACCCCTTTCAAACCTTTAAAAAATAATAAAAACATCATCATCACCAAACCAGATAAAGGTCGTGGAGTTGTTTCCTAAAAAAGATGACTACCACAATAAGCTTAAAACTATAGTTAAAGACACTTCCAAATTTTAAAACCCAAATTTTGTTTTGACACTGCTACTCATCTACTAAAATTAGAAGACAAATTAACAGACTTTTACGCTCGATAAGAAAAATCTATCGGTGAAATCACTTACAACCTTTTAACTACATCTGGCTCCAAACCTGGTCTTTATTGGCCTTCCCAAAATTCATAAAATTGGTCAACCACTACGCCCCATAATTTCTGCTATTTGGAACCTTCAATTTTAATGTTGCTAAATTCTTAGTTAAGATCATAACCCATTAACCACAAATGAATATACTATAGAAAACTCTTTCTCGTTTATCAAAGAAATCTGTGGCCCTTAAAACCCCCTACGACCTGTCACTATGGCAAGTTTTGGGCATAGAATCATTATTCCAATGTTCCTCTTAAAGAAACCACTGACATAATTACAACAAAAATGCCTCACACTCTTAAACTTGTACGGGCTGAGTAAAACAATTTTTAAGAAACTATTGGATTTTAGTGCTCACAAATTTAGTGTTTTTGCTTTAAGAACTCTATTTACACGCAAATAGACGTGTAGCAATGGGATCACCACTGGCCCTTGTTAAGCCAATACATTCCTTTGCCACCATGAAACAAGCTTGGTTAAATAATGGTCCCGCAATTCAAACCTATATTTACCGCGTTACATGGATGATACTTTTACTTTTTAACGACCCCTTCACATTACCCCTTTTCCTTTCATACTTGAATTCACAACACCCCAACATTAAATTCACTTGGGGAAATTGAACCCCAAAAAAATAAACTATCATTTCTTGATACTTGCATAAATTTTCTTATAATTGTTTCTTCACCAGTACCTATAGAAACCCACATTTACTGGCCTCGGGACTCCATTATCTCAGCTATATCCTCATATTTACAAGGCTTAACAAAATTACTACATTTTCACCGGGCTTACAACATTTGTTCAACCGGACTAGTTTTCATGAAGAAGCTTTATTCCTAAAGGAATATTTCGCTTCAAATGGGTACCCAAACTTATCTGTTCTACAAAGCACTACGCAAATTTTTTGTGTCATAAATTCTATCTAAAACCAACAACAACCACAGTCAACAAAGACATCAAATATATAAAACTTCCATACATGGGCGGTCTTAGTTTGATCTCAGAAAATCACTAAACAAAATTCTCAGACAATGCTATCCTCAGATATTTTTCGGTTTGTTTTTTACAAATTTTAACACTATCGGAAAATTTCTTAAAGAAAAAAGAAAAGTGTGACTCTGAACTTAGTTCGAATGTGGTTTACCTATTTACTTGTCCCTAGCTGTCAGGTAGGTACGTGGGTCAACCTCACGAAGGCTCCATCACCGCATTCACGAACACAAAGGCAAGTCAATCAGGACCGGCCTACAGCTGTATAAACCATCCTTCTCAGCAATCAGAGAGCACTCTCACCTCACAATCACCCTTTTAGCAATACTGATTTCAAAATCTTGACCTCCCACCTTAACAAAATTTGACCTGATCATAGCAGAATACTCCACATCCGAACTATGAACCACAACTAAACAATAATTCCACTGCAACCACCCTGTTTACCATGTAAACTGCCAACCACCCCTTTTTGGTTAGTACCCGTTATTTGCTACACTGCCTTTTTTGTCTGTGGCAGTTAATATTTATCGTATTGTTTACTTGCGTTATTATATTTTTTTATTAAATTTAATTTTTTGTTTTTTTTAGCACTGATGATGGAGATTGCATTCTCCGAAACGTTTTTAATTGAAAAATGAAATTCTTCTCAGCCGTGTTGGTTTTCCTCTTCCTGATATATATATATATATATATATATATATATATTATATATATATATATATATATATGTGTGTGTGTGTGTGTGTGTGTGTGTGTGTGTGTGTGTGTGTAACACATCAATGGAACACAGCGTCCATGGTGAACTTGTTATTCTTTAGATTTGCTATATCAATAACAATGTGACCGCGAATGCAACAGTGCAGTGTATTTTTGTCCCTATTAGTCGGTGGTAGTTCGTCACTGGAGACAATTTCATTCTGTAACATATGCACAAATTTACATATATATATATTTATATATATATATATATATATATATATATATATGTATATATACATATGTATATATATATATATATATATATATATATATATATATATATGTATATATAGAAAGATAGATAGATAGATAGATAGATAGATATCTCTGCTATCGAGGGAATTGGAGCGATTGGGAGTTGAGGTGGCTGCCCTCTCTGAGTTCAGAAGACCTGGCAGCGGCACGATAAGTATGGGTGGGTACACCTACTACTAGTTGGGCCTCAGTGATTATCACCACCTCCAGGGTGTAGCCATAGCCATCTCCAGCCGACTTCAGCTCTCGGTAGTTGAGGTGACACCAGCTGATGAGCGTATTATGCACTGAGACTGAAGCATGCCTTTGGCTTCATGTCTCTTATTGCTGTATACGCTCCTACTGATGTTTACAAACTCGATGTGAAAGAGTTATTCTGCGCCAAACTTTCATCTGTGACTGGCAGAATTCCATCTTCCTGGAGACATTGGAGGCCACTGAAGAGTGTCGTATGGCTCAGTTGAATGGCAATCAGGTCTTGTGTCGCTCTTTGGGGTGTAGGGCTTGGCCACTGCTGAGAAGGGACAAGGAACAGTTCATCAGGAATCTTGCTGATGAACTGCCCTGCCTACCAAGCCCTGAGAAAGCTGAACTCTAAGCCCTCCTCGCAGATGACTGCAGTCCGATCAGTGGATGGACGGATCATCTCAGATCATGTTGAGGTTCGTGAACGTTGGACTGAGTATTTTAAGCAGGTAGACCCTCCAACAGTTAGCTTGGATGCAAGCGGTGTCACAATACCTGTGCTGGACCCACACATCAGCGAGGAACCTCCTACCCTAATGGAGGTTAGGATGGCGATTTCCAAACTGAAGAGTGGTAAGCTGCAGGTATATGTGATATTTCTGCTGAACTTCTAAAAGCTGGGGGTGAACCTATGGCTTGGGGCTTGCATACAGTCTTGACTGCCATCTGGTAGTCTGGTACTATTCCCCCTGACCTGTTGAGGGGCGTGATCACTCCTCTCTGGAAGGGGAAAGGGGATCGTTGGGACTGTAGCAACTACCGTGGCATTACACTGTTCAGCATACCAGGCAAAGTTATCTTCTGAAACGGATCTGCGACCACCTGCTAAGGCATCAGAGACCGGAGCAGTCTGGATTCACTCCTGGCAAGTCTGCAATAGACCGAATACTAGCACTTCGAGTATTGTGGAACGCCGTCGTGAGTTTGGTCGTGGGTTGCTTGAAGCATACATTGACCTCAAGAAGGCGTTTGGCTTGGTGCATCATACCGGTTCTGAAAATGCTGTAAAGTGTGGTGGGGTCTGTCAAACTTCTTCCCTGTTAACTCAGCGGTGAGATAAGGCTGTCTCCTTGCACCAACACTTTTCAACACCTGTATGGATTGGATAATGGGCAAAGCTACTAGCCAAAGTCAGTGTGGAGCAACAATGGGCAATATCAAGGTCTCAGACCTTGGCTTTGCTGATGATGTTGCTATCCTATCTGAGTCCCTGGAGTCACTGGTGGCGGCTCTTGATGCATTTAGCAATGAGGCGAAGTCCTTAGGCCTAGAGGTCTCATGGACCAAGACCAAGATTCAGGACTTTGGGGGCCTGTTAGGGGAACCTGCTCAGTCGATCCATGCTTGCGGCGAGGACGTTGAAGTCACAGAGAGTTTTACATACCTTGGTAGCGTAGTCCATATCTCTGGGTTGTCAGACCAAGAAGTCAGTAGACGGATTGGTCTGGCAACAGGAGCCATGAACTCGATCAACGAGAGATGTCGGTACCTATGCAGAAGGACCAAGCTACGGGTCTTCAAGGCCTTGATACTGCCAATTTTGCTCTATGGCAGCAAAACCTGGACGCTATCTGGTGCCTTGGAGTCTTGATGCCTTTTGTCTCTTCGCCAGATCATGGGGTATAGTTGGCAGGACCACGTGTCCAACCGACCGTTACACCGTGAGACTGGCATGGGTCCTGTTACTTGCATAATCTGGGATCGCCATTAAAATATATATATATATATATATATATATATATATATAATATATATATATATATATATATAATACACACACACACACACACACACACACACACACACACACACACACACACACACACACACACACACACACACACATATATATATATATATATACATATACATATATATATATATATAATATATTATATATAATATAATATCTTAAATATATATATAAATATAATGAAATATACATAAGTATATCTGACATAAATGACTACCGTAAAAAAAAAATGTATATATATGTATGATAGCAATGATATAATTACTATATATGTATAAACTGATATGCATGTTATAAAGATGATCTGAGTTGTATATGTACACACACACACATACCACTACCAACACAACACACACACACACACACACACAACACACACACACACACACACACACACACACACACACACACACAACACAACACACACACATATCCATCTCCATATATTATAAATATATATATATATTATATATATTATATATATATATGATGTATATGTGTGTGTGTGTGTGTGTGTGGTGTGTGTGTGTAGTATGTATTATGTATACATAAACAGGTGTATATGATATGTACACACCACACACACACACACACACACACACACACACACACACACACACACACACACACACACACACACACACACACACACACACACACACACACACACACACACACACACACACACACACACACACACATAAGTAAATGGGAATTTAAAGTTTTTTTTTATAACAAGGCATAGTAAATATCTCTAACATTGCTTTAACAACAGGCATACAAAGCTTTTCCAGCAGTTAATAAGAGTTAGTGCCGAAGTCATGAATTAAACAGACAGTATCAACTTGTCAATGAAGGTACTGGGGATAAATCAATAATAATACGTGTAATCATTGTATTGAGCGTTCTATTTTCTTCACATCAAGGTCTAAATGTAAAGAGAGAGAGAAAGAAAAAGAGATAGATAGATAGATAGATGGATATAGATAGACAGAAGATAGATAGATAGATAGATAGATAGATAGATAGAGAGAGAGAGAGAGAGAGAGAGAGAGAGAGAGAGAGAGAGAGAGAGAGAGAGAGAGAGACAGACAGACAGACAGACAGAGAGAGAACTCATTTAGCGTTCATATGAAAGGTGCTAGTAATAACAAATAATTGACACTGCTTGTGTTTGACTTAACGAAGCTCGCCGTTGCGTCAAGCCTCGTAAAGCGCCCGCGGATTCCAACGGCGAGGGAAGTGGGCCCGCAAGGAGGCCGAGGAGCCGGGAACTCCCTTTGGGATCGGGTTACGCGAGGAAACGGCTACGTACTCTGTCTCTCTCTCCGTCTCTCCCTATCTCTCTTTATTACTCGGTCTGTCTCTCTTGCTATTGGTTACTCTCTCTCTCTCTCTCTCTCTCTCTCTCTCTTTCTCTCTCTCTCTCTCTCTCTCTCTTCTTTCCCGTTCCCCGGACACTTTCTCTGTTTCTCACCTTCCCATCTCCTTTCAATCTTTTTCTACCTTTCCCCCTCCCTCTACCTATCTATCTTCGCTTCTCTCTTCTTCCATCCATCGATTTCTCTTTTCCTCTTCCCTCGTTTTTCGCCCTCCCTCCTCTTTCTGCCCTCCTTCTCTCTTCACTTCCCT
>NC_051387.1:20357025-20377025 GCF_015228065.2 Penaeus monodon
CTTTTTGCTTTATGTCTTATTGCTGTGTATGCTCCTAATGATGTTTTCAAGGTCAATGTGAAAAAAGCGTTCTATGCCAAACTCACATCTGTGGCACACAATGGTCCCAGGCAAGACATTCGCATTGTTCTGGGTGACTTCAGTGCGGTAGCCAACTGTGACATGTTGGCTAGGAGATGTCTGTCAGCCCCCATGGCTCGGGAGCTGATCCCAACAGCGAGAACATCCTCCTTCTCTGGGACTTTGCTAGGTCCCAGGGAAGAAGGATTTTTGGCTCCTGGTATCAGCGCTCCATCCTGCATTGCTGGACATGGTATAGTGATACTGGTACAGTGGCCAAGGAGATCGACCACATTCTTGTCAGCACTCAGTGCTGTCAGTTCTAGAGAATCCTTCAGAATTGCAGGGTTTACCATTCTGATTTCTGTGGCACTGACCATAGGCTGGTAGTGGCTACCCTTCAAAACTCCTCATCTCTCCAGTGGCCACTCTAAGGTGTTTCACTTGAACAGAGTGAGGAAGGAGTGTGCCCATGGGTTCGCCATGGCAGTCCCTGATCAATTCACAGAACTTGAAAACCTGATGGACCAGTTGCTCTGTGGAAGTCCTTCAAGCATGAAACACTCAAAGCAGCACAGGAATCTATTGGCGTACGCTGCTGAGAAGGGACAAGGAACAGTTCATCAGGAATATTGCTGAGGAGGTTGAAGGCCATTTCTTGGTAAATGACCTTCGCCCTGCCTAATAGGCCCTGAGAAAGAAGAGCAGCCATCCTCGCAGATGACTGCAGTCCACTCAGTTGATGGACAGGTCATCTCAGATCTTGTTGGGGTCTGAGTATTTTGAGCAACTGTACCAGGTAGACCCTGCAACAGTTAGCTTGGATGCAAGTGGTATCACCATAGCTGTGCTGGATTCACACATCAGCAAGGAAGCTCCTACCCTAACTGAGGTTAAGATGGAGATTTCTAAGGTGAAGAGTGGGAAAGCCGCAGGCATATGTGATATCCCTACTGAACTACTAAAGGCTTGCATACAGTCTTGACTGCCATCTGGCAGTCTGGTACCATTCCCCCTGACCTGTTGAGGGGCATGGTCATCTCTCTCTGGAAGGGGAAAGTGGATCATTGGAACTGTAGCAACTACTGTGGCATTATACTGCTCAGTATAACAGGCAAGGTTTTCGCCCACATTCTTCTGAAACAGATCTGCGACCACCTACTAAGGCACCAGAGACTGGAGCAGTCTGGATTCACTCCGGGCAATTCCACAAGAAACCATATCCTATAGTGCTTCGAGTAATTGTGGAATGCTGTCGTTATTTCGGTCGTGGGTTGCTAGCAGACTACATTGAAGTCACAGAGAGCTTTGCATACATTGGTAGATGATTCATCAGGTGATTAAAGAAATCACTGGAAGTTACTCCTTTATTATAGGGTTTAATCTGTAAGGAATTCACATATGAATAACAAGTACAAATTAATGGTAAAATACAATCAAACCTTTCACACATACAGGGTAAGTAATAGGGGCCACATAAACTATAAAATCTTCTATTACACAAACATCGACACCCTAGTCATTGAATAAGCAAAAATATAACTTTCTTTTTCATAATGAAATAAACTGAACACAATATAAGATGTGAAAATTATGAGTTATTACAAATAATACAAACATAACAAGTTTATCACTTACACAGTGCCTCCCCTATTCTATCACTAGTGAATTACCTCTTTAGCTGAATCAGAAGCCATAGGTCCAAAATCAGAATAGTACGGTAATGCAACACATTAATAGGATAATACTTCTCAAAATTTCTATACCATGAATTAGTAGGATTATGATCAGCCCTGATAACATTAATACACGACAAAATGTTTATAGCACTTTTCACTTGATGTAATTGTTTACATTTTACATCACAACTGTAAAGGTTGATTGATTGATTATTTAAAATTGTCTGCCACGTCAACAGCTAAGGTCATTAGTGGCGAACACCTTGTTAGATAGAAATATTAGAATATTTAAAACTTTAAATCTATCAATAAATATTATGCTCTAAGCATATAAAGTTATTGCATAAATATTATGCATAATTAAATTTTATTGAAAATATTAGCCTCCCTAAGGAAACTAATAAGACCTTCTATGTCACAATCCTCCCCCAATACATTTTTCAGTTGTTATGGGGGAGACAAGTACATACGTTTTTGGTCTGAGAATGTTGCACATCTTTCCACTATATGTGTGACCGTTAATGGCTCTTGGCATCTCTCACAAAGTGCTTGACTTTTAGCCTTCATCTGTCCATGAGTCAGTCTCGTGTGCCCGATTCTTAGTCTTGTTAATACAACTTCGACTTTTCGGTTGGGATGGATGCTGGTCACCTAACTGCCAAGATCATCTCTAATCTCTCGCAGTTTGTTTTTAGAGGTATACCTCCATTGTTCCCTCCATCTATCACAAAGACAACTCCTTATGCTGGGTTTCAGGTCGGTGTGTGGGAGAGGAAAACGAGCATCACAAGGCTGAGCGGCAGCTGCCTTGGCCTTCTGATCAGCTCGGTCATTCCCACTCATAGCAACATGTACCTCCCTCACTATTGGATGTGATGAGTTTAAACTCTTGGTTGCTTGCAAGGCACTACGAGAGTCACAAAATATTACAACAGAATGGTTCGTAAGATCTCTAGTCATCTTAACTGCTGCAAGGATGGCATGTAACTGCAGTAAAGATCGAGGCTTCTAGAGAAAGACTGCCAGAGGCAGTCTTCCTTCTGCTCACTGCTGCAAAGCCCACACCATTTTCAGATTTTGAACCATCTGTATATATTGCATCTGATCCTTGGTACTTAAAAATGTGCTGAAGAAATCTCTCTCTGATTTCTGCTTCAGATCTCTCCCCTTTCCCAATTCCGACCAAATCCAGCTCAACTTGATTAGTCCAAGGGGGGAATTGGGGAATTCCAACAGCCAGAACCTTAGTGAGACTTAAAATTAAGCTCTTCTACAAGATTCCTCATTCTCCTACCATAGGATTTGCTATCCTCAAGGGGGTTGAAAACCAATCTGGATGTAGGAGATCCTAGAATCCTTTGTAGTCTCATGTAGTAAATCAGGTTCATGTAGTCCCGGTGTAATGAAAGAGGTGGTTCTCCACTCTCAGCATACAGGGACTCCACAGGTGAAGACCTGAAAGCCCCAGTACATATTCTGAGAGCTTCATTATGAACCGAGTCCAACATCTGGAGAACAGTGGGAGTTGTAGATGAATAAGCTTCACATCCTTAATCAAGCTTACCACGAATAAGCGCACGGTAAAGCCGTAGAAGCGTTGTGCGGTCTGCACCCCAAGATAAATGTGAAAGAACCCGCAAAATACTAAGCGCTCTTGTAGCCTTCACTTTTAACTGTTTGATGTGAGGCACTCATGTAAGTCTTGAGTCAAAAATTAGACCCAAGTACTTTACCTCTTGGACAAATTGCAGTGGGTTTGCGCCTAAATTGAGGGAAGGATGGAACTTTCCTCGTTTGTGGAAATGTATAGGCATGGTCTTGCTTGGAGAAAATTTGAACCCTAGGGAATGTTGCCCACTGTCAACCTGATTTATTGCAATCTGCATGTGTTCTTGCACATCCTGTAAGCTTCCTCCTGAGCAGTACAGTATAAGTCATCCACATACAGATTACATGAACCACTTGGAACAACCTTTACGATGTTCATTTATAGCAATGGCAAACAGGTCACACTTAAGAAAACTCCCTTGTGGGACCCCTTCCAGCTGATCTTCCGGTTAGAGAAACTTTTTTTCTACTCGAACTCTAAACTTCCTGTCACAAGGAAGCTTTGTATGAAGGGTAGGTAATGCTCCTCTTAAACCAATGTCAGACAGCTTCATGAGTATGCCATGCTTCCAGTAGTATCATAAGCCTTTTCAAGGTCAAAGAAGACTGCTAACATGTGACGTCGCTGTGCGAAGGAAGTCTGTATAGCAGTTTCCATCCTCACAAGTGCATCTGTGGTCGATCTCAATATTCTAAAGCCATATTGATATGGGGTCAACATGTTTTCTTTTTCTAGCAGCCATGTCAACCTGAGGTTGACCATTTTCTCCATCAGCTTGCAGATGCAGCTGGTGAGGGATATTGGTTTGTAATTTCCTGGTGTGGAAGCATCTTTGCCAGGTTTAGGAACAGGAATGATTATAGCTTCTCTCCATGTGGGTGGCATTGTGCCCTCCCTTAGATCCTATTGAATAAGTCCAACAGGAACTGGGAGCTCTCTGGTAAGTGAGATATCATTTGGTATGGAATATCGTCACTTCCTGGGGCAGTCTTACGGCAGAGCTGCAAAGCAGAGTCCATCTCCTTGTAAAAAATGGCAAGTTGTATGGAAGTTCTGCTGCAGTCCTTCTGAAGAATGACTCTGGGTGTCGTTCCTGTTCAGCCCAAAGTGTGAAGAATCGAGCAGTGTAAGATGCTCCAGAGGAGATCTCTGCCATGGATTTAGCTAGCTCATTTGCGACATCTTTTTTGTCTATGATGATTATGCCATCTATCTTCAGAGTAGGTTGTGACATGGATGTGCTCTTTCCAGCGATCTTATGCACCTTGTCCCATACCCATGTTAAGGCGGTCCAAGAGTTAATCGAGGAGACATACTGTCTCCACAATGTCCGTCCAGCCTCCTTTAGCACACGCCTGGCTTTGGCTCGGGTATTTTGTAATGGATCAAGGGGCATCGTTTCAACTGCCTTAATGCAGCTTTTCTTGCTCTGACGGCTTGTTGGCATTCATCAGACCACCATGGTACTGGAAGTCGACGGTACTGCCTGTTACTTTTGGGAATGGATACTTCTGCTGCAAGATGAATTCGTGATGTGAAGTGATTAACAGCATCTTGAACACACTGGAAATCATTCACAGATCCTTGCAATAATGCAGTTGATATAAAAAGATTCCATTTTGCATGTTCAATTTGCCATCTCTGCACTCCATTGACTGGAATACCATTCACATCCTGCAAAAGTATTGGAAAGTGGTCGCTTCCATGTAAGTGTTCCATGACCTGCCAAGTGAAGTTCAACTGTGAATCAGGTGAGCCTATTGATAGGTCTATATTGGAGAATGTCCCAGTTTGAATATGGAAGTGTGTGGGAGTGTCACTGTTCAGTAAAACTGCTTCTACTCTTGCGAACAAGGATTCCAAGGCCCTTCCAAGGCCCTTACAAAGTGTCTCCCCAGAGGTGATGCCGACCATTGAAATCTCCCAAGAGTAGAAATGGATGTGGCAACTGCTCAAGTAGATTTTCCAAATAATTTATGTTGAGATTAAATGGGGAGGAAAGTAGATGGATGCACAGTGTAAGGTCGTGTCAAGCCTATACTAACAGCCTTCACCTGCAGTGTTGTCTGCAGGTGGAGGGCTGGAAGGGATATCCTGACGTACCATTACTGCTGTTCCTACATGAGGTCCATTGTCAAAGGTCCCATAATGGGCTTGGACTTGGAATCCTCTCAGGAAAAATTTGGGGCGATTTTCCCTGGTCATAATCTCTGTAGGCATACCAAACTGGATTTCATGAAACTATCAATGTTGCAGTTCTTTCCCCTTTGCATGAATTCCCTGACAGTTCCATTGGATTAGGGTATCCAGTTCTTCATATTACGTCTTCATAAGGTGTTTGGCAGCACCTGTGGTCAAGGCTTGCCCTACACCTTTAGGCTGTCCCTTTCCAGGATGCTGGGAGTACCTTTTTAAGGGTTGTTTACCCGTGAACTGTTTCCACAGGCTTCCTTTTGGGCAGGTTCAGGATTTCTTTGCCTGGGCAAAGAACGGACCTGAGCCTTTGCTTCAGGGGCATTCTGTCTAGCAGCAGAGGCTCCTGTGGATTGTGGGGGCAGCTGGAGCTGTCAACGTTGAGGTCTCTGGAGCCTTAACGATGGCTCCAAAGACCTTATTTTGGGAGGAGTCTCCTCAATAGACCCCTCACTCCTACTCCGTGTCTGGTGGAACAATCCCAGAGGCGTGTCAGCAAATTTGGGACTAGGGTTAAGGAAGTGGGAGAGTGTGTGGTGTAAGAATCACTGGGGGCAAGGGTTGGTGGGAAGGAGGATGGGCTAGGAAGAAGCAAAGGACCTACCTGGCTATGCAAAAAAGCACATGGGCACATCACTTTGCCTCTGGAAAACTAACTTCTCCTTGCTCCTTATTACCAATACTTCTTTTTCATATTTGTACCCTTTTACATTGCTTTGATGAAGCTTCATGAGCGTCTTTGCAGTGGTAACCGCATATTGGACCTTGAGGTGGAAGGACTAACGTGTTAAAAGTTAGAAGGAGAGCTGGTGTCGACTGTTCCAAACCATCACCTTCTTTTTTAAACGTTTTAACTGCCACTACATTAAAATTCTCTAGTTCCTCAACAGTTTCTCTTCAGAATACCTCATCAGGTCTCGGAAAAGACAATTCCCTTACACTGATTGAGGGTTTTGTGAGGAGAACATGAAACTTGAAAACCCCCGGAATGTTGCATAATCCACGCAGACGGTCACTCTTATCTGGTGACGAAACCTCAACTATCAAGCTACCATCTCGTTGTGGGGGTGATTCGAGGATCACATTGACATACTTCAACTAATTTCCATTGTACTTCAAAATATCAAGATCCATCAATGGTCTTCACTAAAGGTACTTACTATATGAATGCTCTCATATTTTTCCAGGAAAATTTCTTATGAATGAGGAGGACTTTTCTCCTTCTTATCTGGTTTGGGATTCCGGAAACCATTGGGAATTCCCATTCTGCCCTTTGGAAGCTGGAAAGGTTCCAGGTGACAGCATGTGATGTTCCAGAGGGAATGGCCAGGGTATTGCATAGGTCGTCAGGAGAGAGCTAGATCTTTGTATTTGTAGTAATCGTACAAATTAGAATTCTTCATTTCCTTACACCCCCCACCCACCATGGAGTCCAACAGGGGAAGCTATAGTTTGGGGCTCAAAAACTCTCACCCGCCCAGGGGTAATGAGGAAAAATCGCAGCCACTATTGCAATCTGATGGCAGTCGCGGGACCTATGCGCTACCTACCCGAACATTACTGCTTGACCCTAGCCATATTTGATGATCAGCCGATTGACTTGACCGATCAAGCCCCCATCTAACCATAATAGTAGGACCAAAGAGGTATGTTGCTAGCTGCAGGGCGCAGTGTACAGCATCGCTCACCTCCAGGGCACCTGTCTCCTGGTATTGGGGTGCCACGCACGGCAAACACACGTGGGAGAGTTCTCCCTGGTCCAAGATGGAATGAACCAGGGGTGGGTACACCATCCCCTCTCATAGGCCTTGGTGCACCAGGAAGCCATTTTGTCCCTCACTGGTGACTCCTCCAGTATGGGGCGGCTTCCGTTAGGGGGGAGTTAGAGATGGGCCGACGGGCCTGCCTGGAGACTCGCCATGAGCGACCCTCATGGCTGGATGCGAAGGGTGGATGCGGCCATGCGTCCCCGTCGGCGTTAGCCCCTTGAAAATGATGATGATATGATGATATGTCACACAAACACACACACACACAAAACACACACACCACACACACACACACACACACACACACACACACACACACCACACACACCGCACACGCACACACACACACACACACACACACACACACACACACACACACACACACACACACACATATATATATCACACACACACGTGTTGTTCTATGTGTGCGTCTGTGTGTGTAAATGTATGCATATATAAAATGAACCCCTATCATAAAAGGAACGGAGTAACACCTAACATTTCAGTTTATCTAAAGCACCTCGTTGGCTATAGTAAAAACCGAAATGGATGATCCATTTCGGCTTTACTGCGTCCGATGAGGAGCTTTTGACAAGCTCGCCGCGGCACGTTTTATTCCGATCTTACTGTGGCAATCTTTCATTTTTTTGTGTATATTCATATATGCAAGTAATCGTACAGAGTTACGTGGATATCCGTGAGCAGTATATATACATACATACATATATATATAATATATATATATATATATATATATATATATATATATATATAAAATATATATATATATATATACATACACACCCCAAAACACACACACACACATACACATATAAACACACACACACACACATATAAACACACACACACACACACACACACACACACACACACACACACACACACACACACACACACACACACATACACACACACACACACACACACACACCCCACCCCACACACACGCACACACACACACGCACACACGCACACACACACCCCACACACACACACCACACACACACACACCACACACACACAATATATATATAAAATTTTATATATATATTATATATATATATATATATACACATCTTTTAAACGGTAGGTTCTGTCTGAGCCGCCGTGGTCACAGCATGATAACTTAATTGTAGTTTTCATGTTGTGATGCTCTTGGAGTGAGTACGTGGTAGGGTCCCCAGTTCCTTTCCACGGAGAGTGCCGGGTGTTACCTTTTTTAGGTAAACATTCTCTCTATTTTATCCGGGCTTGGGACTAGCACGACTTTGGGCTGGCTTGGTCACCCAGTGGCTAGGTAGGCAATCGAGGTGAAGTTCCTTGCCCAAGGGAACAACGCGCCGGCCGTGATCGAACACTTGAACTCAGATTGCCGTCGTGACAGTCCCACGCTCCCAACCATTCGGCCACCGCGCCTTGACGATCATGGGCTTCCATGATTTTTCTGGCAATTTAGAGCGGTGGTTTGCCATTGCCTCCGCCCGGTATATTTTTTTTTTTTTTTTTTTTTTCGAGTCACCATCTCTATTTTCCCGGCACTGGCTTGAGCTACTTGGCCACCCAGTGGCTAGGCAGGCAATCGAGGTGAAGCTCCTTGCCCAAGGGAAACAACGCGCCGGCCCGGTGACTCGAACCCTCGAACACAGATTGCCGTCGGTGACAGTCTGGAGTCCGACGCTCTAACCATTCGGCCCCCGCGGCCCCCTATATATATATATATATATATATATATATATATATCTATATATATATATATATATATATATAATTATATGTTATATATATATATACATATAATATATATGTATATATATATATACATATATATATATATATATATATAGTCATATATATATATATACATATATTATATATATATATATATATATTATATATATACGGATACACATATAAACACACACACACACTCACACACACCACACACACACACACACACAACACACACCACACCCCACACACACACACACACACACCCACACACACCAATATATATATATATATATATAATATATATATATATATATATATATATATACAGAGAAAAATAGAGAGAGAGAGTCAGAAATAGACAGTCATGTGACTAAACAGAGATTATTTTCTGTATAGCGTGACAGACAATACAGCTCGGAAAACGCAAATCTTATAAGTATCACAAATCCACACCACATTACAGGAGCCCCGCATCCATTTCGTGTTATGGACCATTAGGCAACTGAGGATCGCTGGTTTTCTTCATTTCAGGCACAGTTTTAACCCTTTCACACTTCTCAGGCAGATTCCCCAGGAGAGACATAGTGAGTCTAAAATCCCTGGTAATTGCAGTTGCAGGAAATCCCACCGACTTAATATATGTGGCATTGAACGCTTTGCTAAAGATGAATGTCCCGTTTTTTGTCTCATGTTTTGGAGTGTGGATGCGTGTGGAGGTAAAGTTGGTCTCCACAGACTCTCTCTCTCTCTCTCTCTCTCTCTCTCTCTCTCTCTCTCTCTCTCTCTCTCTCTCTCTCCTCTCTCTCTCTCTCTCTCTCTCTCTCTGTTACACCGACTCACCCCCCCCCTCACACATTTATCTATAAGTATTTCATTAATCAATTTAAACCCTGGTACGTCCGGCGATCGCTTCGTTTCAACTCTAGTACACAGAGCATATTACAGACTCGAGACGCGCAGGAACTTCGACCGGAAAACACCCGAGAAGATTTGACAGGAAATGCCATTTGTTGTCTTGAATGCAAGTGATCTGTTTCCGGGAACTGCGAATGCACGCAATTGCACACGGAATATGTCCATATCACTTAAATCTATTCGGTCAAACAACATTTACATTGCATTTCACCGGTTTGAATTTATATGTTCTCGGTTACTTTTGTCAGGGAAATTCTGCCACTCTGCTTGCCAAATACGAGAGGTAAAGGGCTTATTGCTCAGTGGGGGTAAACTAACAGCGGTTAATTAAGCAATACAAACGTTTTGAAGGCGATTAAACTTATTGTTGTTAAATTACATAGTCTTTTGACCTCTAGTGATTTGGCGTAATTATTTGACAACCATAACTAGAATGGCATTTCAGCCAAAGACCATTGGATGGGATATTGAAGCATTATATAAATCAAGGAATAAAAGCTCTCCGCACTCTTTTTTTTCTTCTTGTACTTACATTAGTTATGAGGCTATCTCTGTTCTCTTTCTCTCTCTCCCCTCTTTTTTTTACTTTTCTGTAATTAATCTAACTTTTTTCACTTAATCTGCGTTCGAAAATGACCAAGGCCGAGCATGCGCAATGCGACCGTCCCTTTTTCCTCTGAAGGAAGAGGCGAGGCGTACTTCTCAGATCTTTGAATGGCGAGCTAATGGTGTCGTGGTGTCTCCCGGGGCTTTTACTTTAAGCAGCTTTTAGCTTTATATCTTTAAAATGTTGAAAGGTATTTTCCTCAATTCTGCCCAGAGCAAGAGAAAAAATGTGGGTATTTAAAGGGCATTAAGTTCTCCATTACATACCGTTCCGGATATTGTTCTCGATTCTTGTGATACTTAAACATTTGAGACACACACACACACACACACACACACACACACACACACACACACACACACACACACACACACACACACACATCTAAAAGAAGTAATGGTCTTGAACGTGTCATTCATTGCCAATGAGTTTGCTTCTTTGCTTGTTGTTTTGGTTTAGCTCCAGGCAGCTCTCATCACAAAAGGCAGACTTATATTGACTCTTACTATTGTAAATTGTAAATGCATATAAAACAACGAAGAGAAGAACAAGAAAACAAACGAACATGCCGATGACCTTTCCGCTGTATTGTTTAGCGTATGTTTTATTTGTCACTAGTTTGTGGTATGCTCCTTATCTTAATAAAAACTGTGCTTAGAATCCACTGTTTCAATATACAATATACGTACCTGAAAATTGAAACGTTCCTTGCATAGTGTTCACTAAGTAATCTTAAGTGTATTATCGTGTTTTTAATGACATTTTACTGAAAACCAGACGCTACCTATACTGGGAAAATCTTTGACCTAAGTTGCAGTATCACGCCAAACAACTCCATCATGCCATTGTCATACGTTTGCTTACATTATTGTCACTGCAAATGGAGGTCGGTGTTACACTTGTCTCTTTATCGTCCTTAATTGCTCCAGCTATATTTTTCATCTCGGCTGCAAATAGTGTTGTTTGAAGTAGTACAGGTGGTAAAAGAGACACACACAAAGAAAAGAGAATAGTGAGCGTTTAGAAAAAAGAGATAAAGGAAATTGTTGTGAGTTGTTGAGATTTTTTTCCTTAAAATCAGTAATAATTTAGACATATCGATCTTAGATAAGTATATAATTTCGATTAATTTTATTGTGATTTTTTTTTAGTTCTGTGATACGCAAGAAACATTAAACATACCGAGGACCGTAATTTTGGATGAAATACACACAGTAATGAATATTCATATGAGATGCACAAATGCTCACTGACAACCATAAGCACAAGGTATAATAAAGTCCACCAACAGAGTGGTAAACCATGACATCCTAAACGTATGCGTCACCTACCAACACAACCGCGTCACTCAGAAGAACAGGTCATCGGGTCGTGGCGTCACAGAGGTTGTAAACGCTGGAATGACCCCATAACTAGGATTTGCACAGCGATGCCATATAGAACGGAATCAAATCTAAAACTGGAATAAATTTGTTTACTAGCTCTAAGCTTAAAGCATGGCGGCTAAATGCTAGCATAACGTGGACATTCCGAGGTAGGACAGACATATATCGTGGAAAAGCACTTTTGGAGGATTATATTAAATTTAACGGTACTACAATCAAATTTATTCATTAAAGTTACATCCCGTAATAAGTAACCGGTATTCAGCGAGTCTGAGTTATAGCAGCGTAACAGGTCTTGCTAACAGGAAATTGTAAAAACAAATCACTATCAATATGAATATGGGGATAATGATGATAATAATGATAAAGATAAACACAACTGCGATAATGAATTTGCAAAGTCGTGTGGAAAAATAAGAGACAAAACGAAAATAACTAACAGTGATGATGATGAGGACGAATTATGTACTTGTAAATCCGACATGTGTACGTGCGTGCATCTATTGGTCCTGTGTGAGTGGCGAAGATTCCTTGGCGTGTTCATGAAGTGGTATACAGGCATTTCAAAAACTGTTTTTCGATTTTCTGAAATGATAATATCCAGCGTCTGCAGATGAGGCACTACAGAGATCTACATCTTGCGACTGCATTTTGAGATTCAGCAAAAGGATCTAGTAGCAATTTTACCGTCCTTTCCCTGATATTACTCCATTTATTACAAAGGGACTGTCTAATATCATACCTTCTTAAGTTTGCCTGTGGGGAATGTATATTTTCTGTATGATTCCGCGCATGAAAATGTGTGCGAGTGTACCTTCTGTTTTCTCTATCTATCTATCTATCACACACACACACACACACACACACACACACACACACACACACACACACACACACACACACACACACACACACACACACACACACACATGTGCGTGTGTATTTATGTGTATGTTAAGTGATAGAAACTGGGGAAGAATACCACAGTATATTTGTATATAACCGACCGTGGAGATTATACTCGTAGGTCTGAAAAAAAACTCACATCGTAAAAAGAATATTCCAGTTGGAGGTGGTTACAGTATGTATAAAAGGTATGAATGGGAATGAATATCTTCACAATATGAGATGTGTTTGACCGATGTATTTCTGACGAAGATATTATCGAAACCGGTCAAATGCATCTCTTGTATTGTGAAAATATTCATTCTCATTCATACCTTTTATACATTTGTCAACATGTGCACGGTTCGTTGGTTACAGTATCTCCAATATTTGTGGGAGGGATACATTATAGGTTATTCAGGAACGTCTCTTAAAATAATGTGGTTCTGTACGATTACAGTCGCCCTATTTATAGTACCCCTTACTTTTTATTTTCCTCAGGGCATAAGGGCGATGGTACTATTGCAACCAGAATGAACTCATCTGCATGCAACAAGAGTATCCCCGAGTTGCGTTTAGTTTCCATTTGCTCAAATTAGCTATTTCCTGTTCATTTAGGTTGTGTTCCTGTGAATTTTGTTTATATATATGATTTTGATATAGCATGGTCGTACTGTTGGATTAATACCATTTTATATATTGATATCGAAATCTGATCGTTAATCATCAGTGTTGTACAGCGAACACTGAATTACTTTCATAGTTTTGTTATATTATTTTTTTCTATAATTTTAGAACGTCTAATATCAGTGTTAACGGGAAGGCAACATTATCTTTGTCTGGTAGGGTTAGCGTTTCATAAATAGGTAAAACAGGTAAAGCAAAAACACATACTTATCTTAATTGAATTCATGTCCATACTCTAAGGTAAACTAAAAACGTAAACCAGATATGGTAAATTATTATTATTTTTTAATATGTATATTCATGGATAAATTGAACACACTAAAAACGTATTACATTAGCTCTGATTCCTCTTAATAATCCATTTATTTGATTTAAGAAAACATCACTTTATTACATCTGCATTTTTTTTCTATAGTTAATAACGCTAATTGTTAAGAGCATAATTTAGGAAACGGGGAGGATAAACCAAAGCACGTATTGCATTACTGCATTATCCATACTCCATCAAAAGGTCCTTTGGAATCTTCGAGGACGCTTTGATGCATTCAGGCCTTCGTAGTTGGCTAGGCAGGTCTGCTGACGATGCTTTTAGTAGATCCAGCGCGGGGTCACGTCATTGGCCGAGTCTGCACCGTTTTCTGTGTCATTTTCTTGATTAAGTAAGATCTTTGTAAACGCATTGCGACAGCCAGCCAAGTGTGTTCGATGTCCCTTTGTATCGACTTCATGTCTTTTGGAAAAGTATATGTGTCTCGATCAATTAATGGAGTGCCTACTTTAGTATTCATAATTCATATTTTTGATTACTAGAATAAGTTTCAAGATACACCTGAAACAAATACACATAATATCCTTATTTTTCTTATTAATCGCTTAACTGGACGCAACGTTCATAATATATGTAACGATACGTCAATTAAGGATCGCGAAAAACACGAATGTGTCTTCGTAATATGGGTGAAGTTAGACCAAAAAGGTCGATGACGCAAGCATAGTAAACAAGGTAGGTAGAAAAGCATACATCTCAATTTCGAATAGAAGTCGTGCACTTTCCGAACTGAACTCAACACGAAAATACTGTAATGCTGGAAAGTGTTTTTTCCATTGAATCTAAATGTCAGACGATATTTTCGTTCGAGTTCTCCCAACACATGATTTGGTCGGCGCCTTTTACGAAAAAAATGACAGGTACATTATACAAACTTCCATATCGAAGTAAAGCCCCTGTTAGCGAATCTTTAACTATCTAGGGAGGAAGCTACTCCAAATATGTGATTCGAGTTAAATTAAATTTATCGATTATATATATATATATATATATATATATATATATATATATATATATATATATATATATATATATATAATTTTCTATGTATTAGAATAAAATCAATGGCTACAAATTACTGCTACCTCAAGTATCCAATTATCGAGCAAAATCCATCAAATACAGTTACACTTACGTAAGGCATAAAAAAAAGAATGATGTAGGTGAAACTTGAACTACTCAATAGGCCTGCAGGTAGTGCTAGATAAAGCACCTAAGCCTACTTTTAATAATGTTAAATAATGTGAAAAGGCATCGTTATATTTGATATAGGATCATATACATATTTTCATAACACATCTGTATCTTCTAAAACATGACATGGAATAATTCTGCGGCAGCGTACCTCGTCCTAAGCGGCCTGAAACGTTGTATCACATAATGCTGAGCTTAAGTAAGTTTATTTACCACCCTGGATATCTGTTCTGGCGTGGGCAATCGTAATTAGTTTTACATATATTTGACATAGTACAGTGTTCTGTGACTACTGTAATTCTACATGGTAAAAAAAAAAAAAAAAAAAAAAAAAAAAAAAAAAAAATATATATATATATCTATATATATATATATATATATATATATATATATATATATATATATATACACACACACACACACACACACACACACACACACACACATATATATATATATATATATATATATATATATATATATATATATATATATATATGTATATATATATACATATATAAAAAAATATTATTTTGGTATGCTTTTGCCACTGTCTTGACATAACTGTTCTTTGTTTACGGCAGATTTACGTAGCAAATTTAGGATATAGTACGAGTTTGTCTTCCAATGCATTAGAGGAAATGAAATAATCAAATGACATTCCGAGATATAGTTCTCAAGCGTTCGCTTGTTTTCTTCGTTATTTAGTGTACATTTAGATTCATCTGCACTTCTTGCAACGTGCAGTTGCCAGTACATTCTGTAACCTAAACGTATTCTGGCAATAACCACGTCACACTGTCTGGTTTGACTTCGGTGTCACCCATAGGAAGGCTTGCCATCTCTATACTGATCGTAGTGCCTTATGGTACAGCTTTCAGGTCTTTGAGTCTTTTCAGATCTGCTAGTTTTTCCTTATGAAAACTTTTCAATATATGTGTAACCCTAGCAAGAGGCATCACAAGATTATATGTTCACAGTATCTTTGCTGTAGGCTTCCTTCGCCAAATTGTCTACGTGGTCGTGCTTGCGTATGCCAACATAAGAGGGTACCATACAAACTGAATATCGAAACTGCACTCTATTGCACAAGTTACGTTACGCTTAATGCAACTCACAATTTCCTCATCGCCACCTGCTTTGAAAGAATTTAGTGTCTGAAGAGCACTTTGAGAGTTACAGAGAACTACTCCAGAGCCCCGAGACATTAAGAATTCCGTTGCCAACTCCGTTTGTGTAGTGCTGACCCAATTTTGCACTCTCATATTGACTTGATGTTGCAGTAAGCCATTTTTGCATATAGCGCAAGCACAAGCAGCTTTGTATCCAGACTGTACGGATCCGTCAGCGTAAAACTCGTATACATCATCACCCGTAGATTCTGTGTGTTCCTTTATCGTTGCTAACGCAATTTGTATTAACACGCAGTTATGTACACAGTATTTTTGTGACAAACATGTAAGTTGCACGATCAATGTTGATTTTTTCCATGGTGGAATGGATCGACCTTTTGATATTTTACTAATTGGGACACTGAGCTTTATTCATGGAGATTTTGTGTATCAAAGGGTGCGCGTGAGTGATTAGTCACGTCTGTTTGCGTGATTTTATATTGCAGTTGTTTTTGGAAATCTGAAAGATACAGGGGTTTCCTCAGAGCTTTGACCGCAAATATGGTGGAATTTAATATTATTTTATCAGAAATGAATGGCGCCGAGGATGATCCTCATAGCTTTATTTAGCACTACCCCCATGCTATTTATTTCCGATTCCTTACACTGCAACAACTGCAGTACATGGTAGTTTACAAATAACATTATAAAAGCCAAGTAAAATAGTCTAGCGAGCTTAACACTGATGCCATGTTCTCTTCCAATAAGAACTTTGAACGGTTTCAACCCTTTTCTTGAAAAGGATCAGGTCTGCATCAGTTACGTTCACCCCGGGATATTTATACTTATGACACATGTCAAACTCCTGGTCACCTATGGTAGGGATATGATACATGTGTTGAGAGCCATTGTTTTCTCAGCGAAGTGACTAATTCAGACTCATAAGCCCTTGTTGAGTTTGTCGAGAATTATTTGCATCCCCTCTTGTGATAATGTTCTGACACATAAGTCATCAGCATAGCACATAATGGAGTCACCATCCCCAAATGGAATATCTGCCACCAGCTTGTGCATGACGACATTGAACAGTATAGGGCTGAGAACTCCTCCCAAGTTCAAAAGATTATGAAAGGTCAAGAAAAAATAGTGTGCTTCCCTGGGTTAGAGTTTGACAAGTACTATGCAAAGCAATATTGTGTGCTACGTTCCGATAGAAATCCGTACAGTTGTTATATAATTTATATTGTAACCTGTACCTGAGTCTGTTCAAAATTATCATTTCTAGAACTTTGCATACACACGAGGTTAGTGAAATTGGTCGGTATTTATCAGTGTTTGGTTTCAATATAGGGATGATTAGACTGCGCGTCCAGGAGCCAGGCAGAATACCATGTAGCAAACTTAACCTGTACAGGTGCAAAAGGGGATTACCAGGTACCTATGCTATACAGCGGAGGACATTATAGGTAATTCGATCCTCACCTTGGGCAGACGCTTTTACTGTGATTAGTGCATTGTTCAGTTCCCACTCAGTAATCTCAGCAAAGTCTGAAGGGTCGTTATCAGAACATCCAATCTCAATGGGGAATTTACATACCATTTTAGACTGACTAAGGTGATTCTAAATATTTGTGGGAAGTGGACGCTCCAGCCTACTGACAAAGGAGCATATCTGCTTGAGCTTTAGTAATGAAATATGGCAGCAGATTCCGAACACTAAAGGCAAAATCAACTGTGGCTGCTACCGAAGTGTAAGTTGTAGTAAATAAGATTACAAGAGCAAATTTGGGAACGCTCCTAGATTTCTGTGCTGCCCGTCGGAAGGAGCGTAAAACGGTGGCCACGAGCTCTCCGCAACTGCTAACTCTTCCCCGTCTTTTCTTTGCGAACTTTAAGGTTTCATTTTAAAAGCTTTGAGAAGTATGGTTTTGAATAGCCTTTTCTTCATTTTATTTTGTAATTTTGTTTTCAGTATTTTTAAGCATGTATTGCTTCATAATATTATGTTTAATTTATGATGTAATTTTACACGATTTACCTGAACAAAGTTTTCTTGGGAATTTTAGCAATTCCTCTGAAGGATATGTGAGGTTTTCAACCCCCCCCCCCCCCGACCAACACCTATCCCCCCCCTTTCCTTGCCCCGATCCTTCTACCCCTCTCGTACCCTTATTCGCACCCTCTTCCTTCCCCTCGCTTTTTCCCTTCTCTACCTCCACTGTAGTTTTTCCGTCTTCTACTCGCTTGTTCTACCTTTTACGTCTATCTCTATACTATCCTGCCTCTATCCTATCCCTATCCTACCCTGTATCCTACCGCATTTCTCCTCGTACCCCTCTTATTCGCACCCTCTTCTTGTTCCTTCTTCCTTCTCCTTCTACGCTGATTTCCCCCTTTTCCATTCGCTTTTCCCGTTTGCCCTACCTCTTACCATAACCCTATTCTCTCCTGCTCCCATCCTACCCCTATCCTACCCAGCATCCTGCCGTAATCCACAGGGCGAGTCGAGCACAGCCGGACCACTTCCTTCTGCCAGCCTCATTTTTTCCCATTATTTTTTTATCTGTTTTATGCTGGCTTTATTTACATGTATTTTACACCTTTTTGTACTTTTTGAAATAAAACTTGTATTGATCCTTCCGTTATCCATATTCTTTTTACGATGCTTCACATGATGTGCGGATAACGGGGACATCCACATCTGCTGCGAATGGATCTTTCTTTTACCTCTTTTTTATCTCTTGTATTTTAAGTTCAGTTTTATTTTTCAATGGTTTATTTTTACTTATTCATCCTTTTAATCTCTCATTTACAGTGAGAGAAAGTAACTTATTTTATTATTTTTATTAATGAATCGCAGCAAACTGTTTTACGTTTTTTTTATGATTAATTGTAATTTTCTTATTGCTCCTGCTGATTGTTTTAATGATTTTATTTATGGTTTTATCTTTTGTATGTTTTCTTTTATTATAACATTTCCTATTTATTATTTTAATAGTTTCTGTGCTACGCTTCCGTCCGCGGGAGTTAATGTAACCCCCTGGCTTTTGTTCAATAAATGAAGTGGATACTGTGACTGTGTTTTGACTACCCTTTGGATTTACCTTTACTTGGATTTACACCGTGGATGCTGAAACAAGGTTGTACTGCCCCTTGTTACTTGCCTAGGTGTATCTATGCTGGACGTGTTTTATTATTTTACATAACCTTTTACTGTGAACCATGTGTGCTTTGTCTTTTACTTTTTACTTATTCTGAATTTTACTTACTTTTTTTCTTGTACTTTTACTCTTTTCTTTTATATATGCTTTACCCTTTTACTCGCCTTTTACTTAAGCTTTTACTTCGGCTTTTTACGACTTTTCTGTCTACTTTTTACGATCTTTTACTTTTTTTTCTCATTCTAGCTTTTATGTATTTTAATATAGATGTATGTTTTTCTTAGTTCTTAAGCCCTTCTGGCACATTTTTACGTAATAGCTTGTTTTACTTTGGTGCCTTCTGCACGGTTCTTTTGTTCATTTTAGGATTTTATTTTATTTTATTTGCCATATATTATCTTCATATTAGTCACGCTCCTGGTAGGCCTGCATCTCCGGGGATAGTTGGCCTGAGGTCGTGTGGGTTCAGAGCCTTCATCTTGATCCCCTCAATCCCTTTTCGAGGAACGAACGGGGCCCCTCATTTTCCTTGGTCTCCCGCCTCACGGGTGGCCTCATTTGGGTTCCTCTGTCACATAACCTTACAGATATTAATAAAATAAAGGATGAGCACTCCTCTTCTGCGAGTGGCACTTTTTGCATCGGCGTTTTTTACTTAAGA
>NC_051387.1:20417025-20419525 GCF_015228065.2 Penaeus monodon
TAACATTATTATTATTAATATTATTATTATTATTATTATTATTATTATTATTATTATTATCATTATTATTATTATTACTATTATTATTATTGTTGTCATAATGATAATAATAATGATGATAATAATGATAATGGTAATAATCAAAATGATAATAATAATAATAATAATGATAATAATAATGATAATAATAATAATAAATAATAATAATTATAATAGTAATAGTAATAATAATAATAACAATGGTAATAATAATAATAATAATAATAATAATAATAACAATAATAATTGTTATATTATCATTACTATTATTATTATACTCGTAATCATTGTTATTATAATTATTGTTAGTTGTTGTTGTCGATGTTGTTAATGTTATCATTTTTACTGTTATTATTGTTATTATTAATATCATCATCATCATCATCATCATCATCATCATCATAATAATAAAAATTATAATTACTATTGTTATTGTAGTGAATTTCCCCTGGCTTCAGGCGGATCACCCCGTGGGCTTTCAGGCCGCCTGTTCCCCTGACGTTTACGGATCTGTATAGGAACTCTACGGACTCCTTCGCCCTGCAAGATGACGTGGCTTTGCTGTATTTATGTTTTTTTTTTTTTAATAAGAATGAATCTGTGTTTTCATATCCTTTGACTTACCTTTCCCATTGGTCCGTGATCTACTTATACATCTACACTATTTCTACTGCACGTAACACTACTTATACACTACTTACCTTATATTCTATATTATTGTCTTATTCTTCTATTATTACCGTTCGATAATTACTTTAGTTTTGTTTCATTGTAATGCTACTTTTTCTGTTTTATCGTTTTACTTTCACATCTCTCTTCATTTCTACTATCTCTTATATATTTTATTCATTTTGTATAGTTTTATTTTTTTATGCGATATTTAACCTTAATCTCGCCATTAACGATTGTATAAATTCAATTGCTGCATTATATGGGTCGTAAATTATGTTAGGTAGCGTGTCATGAGATGTCTTTTATATTTTGGTACAGTCCGTTTGGATTTTTACTCTGACTGCTTCTCTCTTGGTGCCTTCTTTTCAGTAAGTGTATGCTTATTTCTTTTATTGTTTGTTCTGCTAAATTTCCGTCATAATTATATTTTGTCTTTTTTGTGCCTTTTAGTCAGTTCCAGGGATTTTTATTTTTTGTTTTTTTTATGTATTACGTGCATTCTTTAAAACTAGGTATTCATTCCCCCTGTATATTACTGTTTTAACACGCCATTCAAACTTATTTGATTTATCATTATGGTTATAACTACTACATATAATAGTAATCGTTAGAAGTTTATTATTTTATTCATACTTTTTTATTTATTATCTTTTACTTTTTCATTCTCAGTCTCTCGTCTCCTTTCTTCTTCTTCCTATAAGTATTTGTTTTTTTTATTATTATTATTAATAATTATTATTATTATAATAATTATTGTCATTATTATCATTTTTACCCAATTGTTATTATTATTATTGTTATTATTGTTATTATTTTAATATACATTATATTTCTTTATTTTTTTATAATCACTATATATTATATACTTATTATACATTATTATTCAATTTTAACTCTACTCTTATTTATATTATTGTATTTATAATTATATTATTATTATAATATTGTTATTATTATCATTATTTGTTTTATTGTTTTTATGTTTATTGTTGTTATTCTTCTTCTTTTTCTTCTTTTTATTATTATCATTATTATTATTATCATCATTATTTTAGCGTATAGCATATATTTATTTTTTATTTTTATTATTTTATTATTTTACCATCATATATCATTCATATATCATTCATCATATTTATTAGCTTTGTTATTATATTATTATTATAATTATTATTAATTAATATATTATTATTATTATTACTAATACCAATATTTATTATGATAATCATATTAATGAAATGAAATAATATATGCATTATATTATTATATCATTATTAGTTATTATATTTATTTGTAATTATTACTATTATTATTATTTATTATTATTATTATTATTATTATTATTGTTATTATTTTATTTTTTATTATTTCATTATTTTAAATCTCTATTGTCATATCACTATCATCATTATTTATTTGTTTTTTTATCAATTTTAATTTTTATTACTATATTATATTCATTATTATTATTATTATTATTATTAATCATTACATTATTACTATTATTAATAATATAATTATAATTATTATCATTATTATTATAAATAATAACAATCATTATTAATATTATTATCATTATTTATTACTATTGTTATTAATATGATAATTATCTTCTGTTATAATAATCATTATCATACTTATTATCGTTTTTGCCTAATATTATTCTAATTATCATTATCATGAATATTCATATCATTACTATCAATATCATTCTTATTACTATTATCCCATTATTACTATTGTGAATGTTGTGTAATCATTATCCTTTTTATAATAATATAATTATATA
>NC_051387.1:20452025-20454525 GCF_015228065.2 Penaeus monodon
GCCCGGCAGGTGTTCCCCGGTCCAGCAGCGGGGACCCGGTCGTTATCCTGCTACTGCTAGGAAAAAGTGGTCGAAGGAAGTGAATATTGTGGTGATGGAGTGCTAATGTAGATCGAAACCTCTTGATGAGAATGGCGTTCCAATAAAAGGATATAGGCAAAGGATGTACAAAGAATGACAAGAACGAGTATTTTTTGATGTTTCGGAACAACGAGTGTGTGATCAAGCAAGGGCAATTAGAAAAAATGCATATGGCTTACGGAATTAGAGTTAGAAATGATATAAAGAAGGGTTAACGGTGATCAAAACTATAACGAGGAAGAGAACAATATTACATCGGAAGACACACAAAGTTTGAATGATGTGACTGAAACTAATAATAGAACTGAATTAAACATGTTGAGGAAGCGTCATAGGAAGAAATAGATTATTGTGAATGAACTTAAATTAAATATACAACTTGAAAAAGAACTGTACAAGGAATAATGTTTTTAAAAAAGTTTTGAATATAAAAAACTAAATATGAACTGTAAGGCAGTAAATGCCCGTGTTTTTGTCAAACCACATATTATATATGGAACTAACAATCTCAGTATTGCTTTCCTCTGTTTGTGTTTGCAGACAGTTGGGGTTTTTAAAAAGGCAGAGACAGACTGGGACAGCCCGACCCTGAACCATGGTGGAACGGAGAAAATAAAAGAGACTCGAAAGAACCTAACAAAAGGATTAATTAATATGAGAAACGAGGCATAAAACGAAGAAGTGGAATCAGAGAGAAAGATTAAGGAACAGTATGAGAAAATTTCAGCATCCATCGGAAGAATTGGAACTGTGTTAGAAAGAACTGCAACAAAAAGACGAGTCCCCTGGCAAAGAAAGCCAAAACTGATCGATATACCGACAAGACTGCAGCAATCATGGCAAAACCGACTATTCCAAATATGACCATAAAAATTGTTTTCTGAACTTAATGGGAATAAGTGGTGGCCAAATGACAATTACAAACGCGGGAAGAAAAGTAGAGTGGTTTTTTGGGATGGAATATGGGGATAGAATAAAGAACATAATTACAGACTGCCCGAGTGGCTCAAGACGCTAAAATACAACTTTAGGGTATCGGAATCGGAAGGTTTTGGTCATAACTAGGAAAATTGTCCTTATAGCGAAAGTGTAGAGGGTACCAAAGGTAACCCAATTGGAAAGCACCCGAAAAGATGAAAGTTCAGGGTTTCTGGGTAAGAAACTGACAAGGTTTTGCATGAAAAGAACCTGCCCATCATTTGAATAATGAATTTTAAGCTGAAATGAACAACTGAGTGGTTAAACTTATGAAGAACTGTTTTGTTGCAGAAAGATATAACCAAGGTACCGCTTTAGGAACAACTACCGACCATTTCTTGTTTTACCGAATAATGTGGACGCTCTTTTTACAGGTATTATGTCTGATTATCTCCATGACTTTCTTAGAGGAAGATAACTATTGCCTGGGGAAACAGAAGGGCTGTAGAGAAAGACCATAGGGACCAAGGGCTCAGCTGTTAATAGAACAAGGTAAATACTCCAAGGATTGCCAAAAAGGATGTACAGCCAAACTTTTGCTATGGCATGGGTGAGATTACGAAAAGCTTATGATATGATCCCACATAGTTTGGCTCCAGAGAAGGCCTAGAGTTTTTTTGTTTTGGAGCTGCTAATAATAATTAAATAAAAGGGTTTTGAGTAGCCGCATGAAGAACTGGAAATTGGGATTCAACATCATCGGGAGTTTTTCTTTTTAGTCGAAAGTTTAACTTAAAAGAGGAATCTTCCAGGGGAATAGTTATCCCCACTTCTTTTTTTGTTATATGCCATGATGCCTCTCACTATGGTGTTTGCAGAAAGTAAATTTTCATTTTTTTAGTTGGTAATAAGGTTACGAAGTTAAATCATTTTTTATTCATATAACTTATTTATAGTTTATTGTGCAAAGTCCCTCATGACCAAATTGAAAAGTTTCCCTTCTTAATAAAGACATTTGCAAAAATTTAGTAAGGATATCCGGGGATGGAGTTTTGGATTAACAATTGTGGCGGCGAGCCATTTTGCAGCTAAGAAAAATTGTTAGAAGCTGCATGTGTAATTGCTGCCAGATGGGAAATTCCATGAAGCTATTGATGAAGAAGCTATAAGTACCTTGGGGATACTGACAAGTGATAAGAATTAAAGAAATGAAATGAAACTTCAATTTATAAAGAGTACAAACTTAGAGTAAGGTTAAACTAAATGGTAAAAACAAGAGAAAAAAGCGATAAAACACTTGGTGCAGTTTTAGGTATGGGGCTGTTTATGTTTTGAAATGGAATGTAGAAGAAATAAAGGAATTAGATACAAAAAGCCCAGAAAATTACTTACTGGTGCATAAGGGTTTTGGCCCTCCAAAAAGTGATGCATATAGACTATATCTAGTAGAAAGGATGGTGTAAGAGGATTGAATGAGCCTCGGAAGGTGTTATCAGAAGTG
>NC_051387.1:20464854-20467354 GCF_015228065.2 Penaeus monodon
CACGCATTTTTTTAAGGTGTTGCATCTTCCTCTACACAGTGCTTTGTAATGTCGTGTTATTTGATTGGCATGGTTCTTTCCTCTCCTCCTCTTGTAATGTCGTCTTTATTTCTCGATTTGCTTGTGCTCTCTCTCTCTCTCTCTCTCTCTCTCTCTCCACACACACACACACACACACACACAACACACACACACACACACACACACACGCACACACGCACACACACACACACACACACACACACACACACACACACACACACACACAGAGTAGAACGTTTATGCCTATTTAAAGGTCTTTTTTTAAGTTAAAACTGACTGTGATGGAAAGTAAAAGATTAAAACTGCCTGAAAAAGAATCGATCATATGCAAAATCATCGCATTCACATATGTTTATTCTTATACACTGCTGATAATGTAGCACCGAATACAAGAACTAAAACCATTATATCCAAAATACACCAGGCTTCTACAGACGGGAAAAAGAGCCGAGATAAAGAGCGCAAAGGAAAATAGATTCATCATCAAAAGACAGATATTAATATGAGACATAAATGCCTCTCCGCCCGCCCGCGCATCTGAAATGACAATACTATTTTTGTCGCTACTGATGTCATTGCTGGAAATTAACTGGTAAGGTTTTCTGTCCATGAATTTGTTTTATGCATCACTCTTTTTTTATCCTCTGTCCTTTATATTTTTTTTTTTTCGAAAACTCTCTCCTTTTTAACATACTTTTTACTATGAATGGATGAATTTATGGTTTTAGATCATCCACACGACACGTCACATCTACTATTCTCATTTTACGCCACACTTACAATCTTCCATTAAAATTACAAAATCGTCCCTAACTGTTTGACAAGTTTCCTTCAGCAAAGTTTATTAATATCCACTGTCGATCTTCTCCTCGGCATGTTTTTCTCTCCTTATATATTTTATAGTGAAGTTGTAAGGAAGGAAGTTTGGATCTGGTAAATGGAACGTCACAGATATTTTCAACTTTTTTTTTTCTGATATAGCCGATGTTATTTAAGAGGAGGCTGGAGAAGAACGAGATAATGTCGAAAAGATGGAGTTAACAGTGATTTTGATAGTGAGGATATGTTGTTGAAACAGTGAAAGATAATGATATTTGATAATTATGATGATAGTGATATAGTCACTAATGATAACGATAGTTGGGATATTAACAGGGGTAATAATATTAACAGTCATATAGACAATGATAATACTAGTAATGGCAATATAAAAATTTACATTTTGGGTGTGCGTGTTCCGAAATTACTCCAGCATTGGCTCCTTTCATCATGTGGCATCTAACTATAAATCAGAAAATCTGTCGTGTGATGATAATTGGACGTGCGGCCCTTGACCCGCCCTTTGACGAGAGAGAGAGGAAAAAAACTGAAAATATATTAATCGCTACCCCATCCTGCGAGGACGAGGGCGAAATGGAAGTAATAAATCGACGTACCGAGGGGGAAATGGATTTAGCCATATCTATTTGTGTATGTGTTTTGTTAGAAACGCATTGCAGTGGGGCTGTGTTTGTGTTTTCTGTCATCGTGAGAACAGAACAATGTACGAAAGTTAGGGAAGCAATTCGCCCACTAGACACATTTTGATAGGGCGCTAATGATCTAATAATGACTAATGAGCGCTAATGATCTAATGACTAAGGAGCTCTCCCTCTGTCTCTCTCTCTCATCTCTTCAAGTTCCGTCTCAGCGCTACCCACGCTGCTTTCAAAGGAAATAATGTTTCTGTAATTGTGCCATTAGCTGCAATCTCTCTTCCTTTAGGTAATAAATGAGGATCACTGTGTAGAGAACCAAAAAAGGTTGATAAACAGGCAGAAGAAATAGGCGAGTTGGACGAGTGACAGGTTGTTAGAGAACACGAAAGAAGATACATTTGTGATGGAAAAAAATACCAACATGAGATACATATGCTCAGGTACATGTGCCCATGGTATTCAGCGATCACGAGAGGACTGAGACTGCGAAAAAGAGCAAGAGCAGTGCAAATGCGAATCTGTTGTACCGATAGAATCTTGTACTTGTAATTTACATGAATGTCAGAATGCACTATTTTTGTTTGAAAGTCAGCTGACATACACGCCGATAAGCAAACACACACATTAGCAAAAACATAGACACACACACACACACACACACACACACACACACACACACACACACACACACACACACACACACTTTTTTATGCTCCAGGAATGATAAGGATAATAGGAATGGCAGGTATATAATTAAAAGATAAAATTGGTTTAACTTTCGATACGAAATTTGAAAATCTCCCGCATGATTAATCCTTTTAATAATTCTGAAACCCCAGCAATCATACCTGCTTCGGTGAAAATGCTTAACATCCTATTAAGACTTAAACCGAATAATTGCAATGAACACTAATTACATGGATCTCCACAATGCATTAAAAAAAATCAACCAATCAAATTATATGAACCTTAAATTGCCT
>NC_051387.1:20472354-20474854 GCF_015228065.2 Penaeus monodon
TTTTTGATGTTTCGGAACAACGAGTGTGTGATCAAGCAAGGGCAATTAGAAAAAATGGCTGGCTTACGGAATTAGAGTTAGAAATGATATAAAGAAGGGTTAACGGTGATAAAAACGAGGAAGAGAACAATATTACATCGGAAGACACACAAAGTTTGAATGATGTGACTGAAACTGATAATTGAACTGAATTAAACATGTTGAGGAAGCGTCATAGGAAGAAATAGATATTGTGAATGAACTTAATGAAATATACAACTTGAAAAAGAACTGTAAAGGAATAATGTTTTTAAAAGTTGAATATAAAAAAACTAAATATGACTGTAAGAGAAGTAAATGCCGTGTTTTCAAACCTCATATATATCTGGAACTAACAATCTCATTATTGCTGTCTCTGTTTGGGTTGCAAGACAGTTGGGGTTAAAAAGGCAGAGACAGACTGGGACAGCCCACCCTGAACCATGGTGGAAACGTAGAATAGAAAGAGACATCGAAGAACTACAAAGGAGTATTAATATGATGACGAGGCATAAAAACGAAGAAGTGGAATCAAGAGAGAAGATTAAGAAACAGTATGAGAAATTCAGCATCCCTCGGAAAGGAATTGGAACTGTGTTAGAAGAACTGAAACAGAGAGTCCTGGCAAAGAAAGCCAAAACTGATCGATATACCGAAAGACTTCAGCAATACAGGCAAAACCGACTATTCAACTATGACCATAAAAATTGTATTCTGAACTTAATGGGAATAAGTGGGTGGCAAATGAAATTACAAACGCGGAAGAAAGTAGAGTGTTTTGGAATGGAATATGGGGAGAGAGTAAAGAACATAATTACAGTGCCGAGTGGCTCAAGACGCTAAAAGACAACTTTAGGTATCGGAATCAGGAAGGTTTGGTCATAACTGAGGAAAATGTCTTATAGCAAAGTAGAGGTACCAAAGGTACCAAATTGGAAAGCACCCGGAAAAGATGAAGTTCAGGGTTTCTGGGTAAAGAAACTGACAAGTTTGCATGAAAGAACTGCCCATCAATTGAATAAGGTTTTAAGAGGAAATGAACAACTGAGTGGTTAACTTATGGAAGAACTGTTTTGTGCCAGAAAGATATAACCAAAGGTACCGCTGTAGACAACTACCGACCAATTTCTTGTTTACCGATAATGTGGAAGCTCTTTACAGGTATTATGTCTGATTATCTCCATGACTTCTTAGAGGAAGAGAAACTATTGCCTGGGGAACAGAAGGGCTGTAGAAGAAAGGCCAGAGGGACCAAGGATCAGCTGTTAATAGACAAGGTAGTACTCAAGGATTGCAAAAGGAGGTACACCAACTTTGCTATGGCATGGGTAGCTTATGATATGATCCCACATAGTTGGATCAGAGAATGCCTAGAGTTGTTTGGAGCTGCTAATAATATTAAAAGGGTTTTGAGTAGCAGCATGAAGAACTGGAAATTGGAATTAACATCATCGGGAGTTTCTTTAGGCGAAGTTAACATTAAAAGAGGAATCTTCCAGGGGGATAGTTTATCCCCACTTCTTTTTGTTATATGCATGATGCCTCTCACTATGGTGTTGAGGAAAGTAAATTTTCATTTTGAGTTGGGTAATAAGGTTACGAAGTTAAATCATTTTTTATTCATAGATGATTTATAGTTATTTGCAAAGTCTCATGACCAAATTGATTCTCTTGTAAAGACAGTGCAAATATTTAGTAAGGATATCGGGATGGAGTTTGGGATTAACAAGTGTGGAGCAGCCATTTTGCAGCGAAGAAAAATTGTTAGAAGCACAGGTGTATTGCTGCCAGATGGGAAATTCATGAAAGCTATTGATGAAGAAGGCTATAAGTACCTTGGGATACTGGAAAGTGATAAGATTAAAGAAAATGAAATGAAACTTCAATTTATAAAAGAGTACAAACTTAGAGTAAGGTTAAACTAAATGGTAAAAACAAGAGAAAAGCGATAAACACTTGTTGCAGTTTTAAGGTATGGGGCTGTTATTTTGAAATGGAATGTAGAAGAAATAAAGGAATTAGATAGAAAGACCAGAAAATTACTTACTATGCATAAGGGTTTGCATCCAAAAAGTGATGTAGATAGACTATATCTTATTGGAAAGGATGGTGGAAGAGGATTGATGAGCTGCGAAGGTGTTATCAGAAGTGAAGAGAACAACCTGGGATGGTACCTCAAACATTCTGATGAGAGATTGTTGCAAGGTGTCAAAGATGTCGGTATTTTGGAATTTGAAAAAAGTTGTAGTAAAGATGACTTTAAAAAATCGATGAGAGAAAAGAGAATGGAGGCCTGGATGGGGAAACAAATGTACAATCAGTTTGTTAGTGATATGCCTGTAACAACGAATAAAGACAAAACCTGGAGTTGGATGAGAAAGTCTGATCTGAAAATAACTACAGAAGCGTTGATATGCGCTGCTCAAGAGCAAGCTATCAGAACAAACTATATAAAGTATAACATTGATAAATCAGCTGATTT
>NC_051387.1:20478512-20481012 GCF_015228065.2 Penaeus monodon
TTTTTGTAAAGTTTAAACCCGGTGTTTTGGTGAGATGGCATCGCCCTGTCTAACACCTTTTTTAATTGGCATCTTCGTATATATCTTTCAATGTTTTACAATATACCTCTTCTACTCCCTGTTTTCGAAGAGCTTCTATAAATGTTGGTATTTGTACAGAGTCAAATGCCTTTTCTTAATCGATGAATGCCATATACAGGGGTTTCTTATATTCGTATATTTTTTCTTTTATCTGGGTGATCCCTATTCCGAGTCTCCTTTTAGCTGTTTTCATGCTGGTACCTGATATCACTGTTTCATTTATTATTTGATTTTGAACTTCTGTACATCTTCTTTCATATTTTTATCTATAGTCTTTGTTAGTTCAGTTAATTCTATCCTCTCCCTCTATGGCGATACTTTCATGACCATGCTTTTTTTCATAAGCTGTTTAGTTTCTACCGAGAGCTTACTGGAATTTTGTTTGACGTTCTTACCGCCTACTTCAAGTGCAGCTTCCTTTATTATATCACTGAGCAATTTGTTGATTAGGTCAGTGATGCGATCTTCGTCGCTAAGAAGTGAATACCTGTTTTGGATATTAAGGTTAAATTCTGTCACTCTGGTCTCCAAGGTTGCTAAATTTGGCTAGGGTTCTCGTATGAGTTCCTTTCCCTTCCGAGGTGTAATTTAATTTCGCCTCTGACCATTCCATAGTCGCTGCCACCATTTGCTTCATTAATAACTTCCACATTTTTTTTTTACTATATCGTGTCTATTTGAAAAATTGAAGTCAATTTCGTTTTAGATGCCACATCTAAAATCTCCCATAATTATTTTGAAAAAGGTTTTTACTCCCGCTGGCTAAATGAACATCTTCATAGAAGCTCTTTATTTCTTCATCACTGTAGCTGCAGGTTGGAACATAGACTTGAACAATCTTTAAGTTGTACCTATTGTTTGGTTTTATTGTTAGTGAAGCCACTCTTTCGCTTATACTATAGAATTCCACAATATTCTTTTCTAAGCCATTGTGAGCTAAGAAACCTACACCTAATTCCTGGTTGCTACCTTGGGGTTTACCTCTCCAATAGAGCATGTGTCCATCATTAATATCTTCTGTTCTTCACCTAGTCTTCTAACTTCAGAGTCCTACAACATCCCATTTAATGAAAGAGAGTTCCTCAATTAATGCTAGTAAATCGGATTCCGTTCTCATTGTCCTTATATGATATGTGCAAAGGTTCATCAACGTGGGGGGCCTGTTTTTATCTTGAGATTTTTAGCACCCATTGCTCCAGAGCGATCCTGATCGCCGCCGGAACCAGAGGCTCCTTCGCCTCCGGGGAATGAGGGCCGTTGCTCTGTCTGTGCAGTCATGTTTTTTGATTGAGAGGACGACAGCCGAGTTACCCCCCACCTACTGGTTTCGGTGTATCATGGTGGGGTGGGAGTTGTTTTAACAGGGATGCCAGTGATAGCACCCTTCAGCAAGGTTGGCCCTGTCTAGCGTGGACTTATGAGCAGCATTGCACGGGCCTGCTCACTACACCAGGGTGTATTTCCGTGAGCATAGGCTTAAGTATCAAAAGTGCATATATGTTTTATTATATTTTATACACTGTTTTCATTTATGCGTATGTACGCCTAGTGCAGACATAGTTGTTCACTCACAAATGCTCTAAGTACTACACATATGTTCATTTTCGTGCAAATGCACATGCAAGCATACACCTTTATATATGCTCCTATGCATATGATATGCATACATACTCCTACATTATACACAACTACAAACATGCACATGCATACACATATAGACATATGTGCACATTATATGTGCATACGCACCCACATATATGCGAACACACACATGCGCACATATCTTGTACATGCACTTACGACTATACATACATACATATATATAGTCATACATTTGCTTACACACATACGTTTATGAGTACACATTAGTGTTCACGCGCATATATATGTATACAGTGTACATGCACATACATATATACACTACACACATGTGCACATACATATACACACATACATACACATATACATACACATATACATACATATACACATACAGTCATCTACACACACACAGACCCATATACATATATACATATAAATATATATACATACGTACACACACCACCCACCACACAACACAACAAACACCACACACAATACTAACACACACATATATATATATATATATATATATATATATATATATATAAAGATATAATATATATATTATATATTATATTTATATATATATAATATATATATATATATATATTATATATATATATATATACATACATACACATACACATACACATACACATATATACTCATATATGCACACACACCAACACATACGTACATATACAAACACATACACGCACATTCATTTACATACATATGCGTACACACATCATAAGTTTAGATCACACACACATACAAATACACATAAACCTGCGCACTTCTGTGCATACGCACTCAT
>NC_051387.1:20483512-20488512 GCF_015228065.2 Penaeus monodon
ACAATCCAAAAAGAGTACGGCATTGTGCAAGACTGAATATAGAAGCTAATTGCTCCGCATGTATGACATTTTCATAGTTCTTTTTAAACTCTAAAACAATGAAAATTTGTTTTAGATTCTCATAATTTGTGTACTGGGATTAAAACATGTATATAAAAAAACATATGCTATGCAATTTCGTGAACTTAAAAGCTCTTTTATACATGCACTTTGAAACTTGTTCTTACTACATCCCCTGTGTCAATGAATATGTTAATCTGAAAAGAACGTAATGCAGATGAAAAATAAAACAGAAATACATATTCGACAAAGAAAGATTGTCTGGTTAATTTATTCATAGATAAGTATACAATAGGTGGACAGAGAGATATATAGATATGAACACACACACACATGCACACCTTTGCGTATTTAGATACACATAGGATGACAGACAGATTGACAGATAAGTAAATAGATATATAGATAACATGGACATTTAGATAGATAAATAGATAGACAAACAGACATACAAATAAGTATATAGGTAAGCTGACAGCTAGAATTTCATACTAGTGTTCGATTCATAATTCTTATACATGGCATGGAAAAAGGGTCGCCCTTAAAAGTGCCGACCTTTTTGGCATCAAGTTTATTACTTTTCCGTTTTCGCAAGAAATTAAAAGGTTTCGTATATAAATTACAAGTCAGTGTGTGAATCAAAAAAATATCCCCTTTTCTTGTTTTCCGCCCCCTTTGGCCCCAAAAATTGACCCCGGTGCCACAGCCTCGCCCTGCATTTTTTTGGGTTTCTTCTACCTCGATTTTTTTTATCTATTTTTTTTTTTTATAAAGATGAATCCTCATAACAAATGTCATCCTAAATCATATGAAGAATGCCCTGTATATTACTGATGACGGAGACTTAGAAAAGCCCAGTGAAAGTGATGTGATCTTAAACCTTAGGATGATTGTCATTTTTTTTATAATCCTTTTTTTTGTTATTTTTAAAACTATTATAATAATTGTTATTGTTATTATATTTTTGGTTATAGTTGTTGTTGCTATTGTTGTTGTTGTTGTGATAATGATAATGATAATAATAATAATAATAATAGTAATAATACAAATAAATAATAAAATAAAAAATAAAAATTTAAAAATAATAATAAATGAAAAAAATAATAAAAAATAATAATAATAATCATAATAATAATAATAAAAAATAATAAAAATAATAAATTTGTTTAATAATAATAAATGCTAAAACAATTATTATAATTCAAAAATTTAATCCGATGATGGTGTTGATGATGATGATGATGATAATGATAATAATATTATAATAAAATAATAATGATGATGATGAGATAACAATAAATGATAATGTTTATGATGATAACAATAAAGATAATAAAAGTGATTCATTACCATTACTATCATTTTTTTTAATTATCATTATCATTATTACTACTTTTTATTACTTTTATTATGTTACATTTTTTTTATTATCATAATTGTTTTTTGTTAACCCTTTTACAATTTTATTATTCTTATTTTCTTCGTGTTATTCTTTTTTTTATAATCATTGTCTTTTGCTTATCATCATTAATTTTCCCAATTATTACTGTCTTATTACCCCTTTGCTTTTACAGTGTATTGTTATAATTACCTTAAATTTTTTAAATTTTTTACATTATCTTTATTATTAACATGTAAAATTTTTGTTACTAAAAATTGGGTTCTTCTACTTATTATTTTTTATTTTATCTTTTTATTATTATTATTATTATTATTATTTTTTTTATTATTATTATTATTATTATTAAAATTATTATTATTATTATATTTTTTTTTTAAACCCCATCATCTTTGATTCATTGTTGTTATTATTCCTAAATTTAAAATTTTTGCTGTCATATTTTTATTTATTATTATTGTTATTATTATTATTATTTTTAAATTTTTTATTATTATTATTTATTATTATTTTAGTTTATTTTTAAATTATTATTATGAAAATTTTATTTTATCATTTTTGTCATTTTATTTATTATTATTATTATATTTTTATTAATGTTTATTATCATAATTATTATTATTAAAATTTTTTACTCCCCCACTTTTTTTATTTTTCAAAAAAAATTATTATTATTTTTATATCATTATTTTAATTTTGCGTCATTTAGTATTTTTATTTTTATTTTTATTATAATTTAAATTATTTTTATTATTTTTATTATTATTATTATTATTTTTTTACTATTTTTATTTTTATTTTTTAATGTTATCATCATTACGGGTTTTATCATCCTTATTTGCCCTTGCATTATTATCATTTTTACTTTTTTAAAATTTTTATAAAATTTTTGTTATTATTATTATTTTAAATTATTAGTTTATTTTATTATTATTATTTTTATTATTATTATTTTATTACTATTTTATTATTATTTTTACTTTATTATTATTATTATTTTTAATTTTTTCTCCTTCCTTTCTTTCTTTTTCTTCTTCCTGTTCTTCTTTCTTCTTCTTTATTCTTCTTTGGGGTATTATTATAAATAATACTAATACTAGTATATTATGCTATTTTTATAGAAATAATTTTTTTTTTTATTACCATCTTATTTTTGTTCCATTAGCATTTTAGCGCTATTATTTTTATCTTTTTTAAATTATCATCTCATTATCTTTTTTTTTTATTTTATCAAAACCTTTTTGATTTTTTGGGTTTACCATTATTACCCTTATTTTTATCATTTTATCGCTATTTTTTTTGTCTTTATTATTTTTATCATTTCTTATTTTTCCCCCTTTTCCATTTTTTTACAATTTTTCATTTTTTATTGTTTTTAAATTTTTATTATTTTAATATTTTTTTTTTTTTTTTTATCATTTTTATTGTTTTTTAATTTTTTATTATTATGTTCATTTTGCACTTTTTTTTCATTATTATTTTTATTATCTTTAAATTATTGCTTTCCCAATTATTTTTGTAGGCAGTAGGGCAGAAATTATTATTTGTTATAAAATACCCCCTTTTATCGTTTTTTAATTTAATTTTTAACTTTTACGCCCTTTTTTATTATTTTTTATTGTTATTAAACAAATTATGTTATTATCGTATTACCCTTAAATTATTATTATTATTACTATTATTATTATTATTAGTAGTAGTAGTAGTAGTAGCCATTCTCAGTATTGTCATTATAATTATCATATTATTATTATTATTATTATTATTATATATGTTGTTGTTACTATTAATATTGTTATCACTATCATTATTTTTATTATTATAGTTAGTAGTTTAGTGTAGTATAGTTAGTATATAGTATATATATATTTACTAATTTATCATTATTTTTTCAGAATTAGTATTTCGATTATCATATCATATCATAATCATTATCTATTAATAGTCTTAATTTTTTTTCTTAAATGATCAATATATTTATATTATTATTTTTATTAAAAAAAAAAAACCCCTTTTTTTTTTAATATTATTATTATTTTATTTTTTTAAATTTTTATATTATTATTTTTATTCTTTTTATTATCATTTTTTATAATTTTTTTAATTATCATTATTAAAATTTATATATATTATTTTAAAAATTTTTATATTTTAATAATAAAAATAATATTAATAAAAATTTTAAATAATAAAAAATTAATATAATATATTATTATTTTTTTTGGGTTGTTTTTTTGTTTTTTAAATTTTTTTTCTTATATTTATTATTATTTTTATTATTATTATTATTTTTATTTTTTTTTATTTTTGTTTTTATATTTATTATATTATTTTTTATATTATTATTTTATTCTTTATTATTTTACTTAATTATTTTTAAATAATTTTAAAAATTAAAAAATTAAAAATTAATTTTAATAATAATGATAATTTAATATAATAAATTTTAAAAATAAAAATAAATATTATTTAAATTTTTATATTTTTTTTTTTGGGTTTATTTTGTATTAATATTTTTATATTATTATATTATTATATTATTATATTATCATTTATTTTTTTTTATTATTATTATTATATTATTTTTTATTTTTTATTATTATTTTATATTATTATATTTTTATTTTTATTATTTATTATATTTTTTTCACATCATCATTTCATCATCATCACATTTTCACATTACCATTATTATATCCTTTTATTGGTATTTTTTAAATTATACTTTTATTATCATTATCATTATTTTTTGTTCTTATCATTATTTTTTTTTTTACTTTAAGATTTTTTAGATTAAATGATTTTTTATCAATTTTTAAATTTACTTTAATTTTCATTGTTATTATTTTATCATCACCCCTTTTTAAAAATTCACCATAAAAATTATTATATTTTTTTTTGAAATACCACATTTTTCTATTTTTTTATTAATTTTTTTTTTTTCCCCGGATTGAAAAGGGTATATATTTTAAATTTCATCCATACCATTTAAATTCTGATCCTATTCTCATTCCTATTTTTATTTTCTTTGTCTTTTTTCTTCGTATTATTTAAGCATTTTATCTTTATTATTTTTTATTTTTTTTTTTTTTCGTATTTTGTTCTTTTTCTTTTCGCTTTATTACTTTTATGTCTTTATTAGCTTATTGTTTAACTTTAGCAATGTTAATTATCATTACTGAAATTTAATGTTTAATTATATTAATATAATATTGTGATTTTTTTTACCGAAATTATTTTCTTTTTATAATCATCTTTACATTATTATTTTATCATCATCATTGGGGTAGTATTTTACCTTTTCCATTTTTAAAATTTATCAAGTTTGTCCTTAATTTCATACTAAAAGGGATTTTTCGATACCGTGTTCGAAATAAAAAATTTTACCCCATATCTGAAAAAATTTAAAAATTTATTTCCCAAAAAGTTTTGAAGAACTTCTTTACCCGGGTTTTTTTTCACATGCGCGTTCATGAATAGCTTATCCAGAACATGCAAAAATAAATAGTGTAAGGATAGGGGAGGGCTTTATAAATTTTTA
>NC_051387.1:20498512-20501012 GCF_015228065.2 Penaeus monodon
TAAGTCTTGAGTCTGTGCCTAACCACTTTGGCCACCCCGCCCTAATAAAAATAATAATAATAATAATAATAATAAAAATAATAATAAAAAAAATAAAAATAATAATAATAATAATTGCAATAACAAAAACAAAAGACAAAATTATAATAATGACAATATAGTAATAATAATGACTATGATAATGATAATGATAATGAAAATGGGAATGTAAAATAGCATTATAAAAATGATAACATGATAGAAATAATTATAATAAGTATATAATAATGATGATGAGCCGTCAAAAAGAATGTCAGATGTCTGCAAAGTCCATTTTTATATAGTATTGACAGGAAAACACTGCTAAAGTCTTTGTTACAGTCGATGAAATTGTAAGCTTTCATCACGTCTCATTTCGAGGCCAGAACAATTGGAACTTAATAAGAAGAAAAAAATCGGAAGATAATCCGCCAAGGACTTGGGATGGATTTGCTTGACTCGGAGAATGGGCTCCAACAACGGCGAGGCAGCCCCGAACACTAGGAGGCTAATTATTTTTGGGTTTTTTAATTTACGGGATCATACGAGGAACAGCCATCGTCCTGATTATTTCCTCAACGATATTACATCGCAAGTAACAGCACTTATAAATTAAAATAATGTAAAAAAGATATCACATTAATCTTAAAGTTTAAATTTTGGATCTTTAAAATTTTGTTCATAGAGTTTATGAACGGGGAGAGAAGACGAAAAAAAAAGTAGTATTAAATTTTTCCCAAAAGGGTGGGCTTCTTAAAACCCCCAAAGGCCTATTCTGAGTTAGCGCCCTCTCGGAAAGAAAACGCCACATTTTTTTCAAACAGACTATGAATGATTTATATATGCATTAATAATGAAAATTATGATGACATGACAAATGACAAAAGAAAAAAACGGAAAAGATAAAATGACGATGCGATGCGATTACGATTCCGATGTCGATGCGTGACGATTTGGGTGGCGATGGCGATGGCGATGGGGGATGCGATGGCGATGACGATGGGGCGATGCATGTGATGACGAGTGATTTCCCCGGCGATGGCGGGCGATGGCGATGACGGTTTGGACGATGTCGATTGGGGATGCGATGGCGATGACGATGACGATGCGATGACGTGGCATGCGATTCAAAGCGATGGGGATGCATGGGGATGACGTGTCATGCGATGGCGATGGCGTGACGATGGGGGGACGATGTCGTGACGTGTCGAGACGATGCGAGGCGATGACGAGACGATGCGATTTATGTCGATGACGATGTCGAGACATGGCGATGCGTACGTGCATGTCGATCGATACGTGACGTGCGATGCGTGGCGATGATGAGGGATACGATGTCATGCTTTTCGATGCGATGACGTGGATTCGAGACGATATGGTGCGTCGTGCGGGTGTCGATGCGATGAGATGGCGATCGGCATGTCGAGGGGGGGTGAGATGCGATGCGATGCCAGCATGTCGATGCGATGTCGATGACGATGCATGGCGTGGCGATGGCGATGCTCGTGCCAGGGGCGATGACGATGACGATGACATACATAAAACGACGATGGCGAAGACATGATAATAATTAAAAAAAAACGACAATAAATAACAATCACAATAACTGTAAGACGGGCCAAAACAAAATAAACCTAAAAAATAGGGGGGAAAAAACCTCATTTCACGCAAAGCCTGTTTTTTGCGACATTTTTAATTTACACGGGGCGACGGGGGGGAGATGGCCCCCAGATCCCGGGTTTTACGGGGCCGGCGGTGCAGCTGAAAAATTAAATGTGCCGCCGAGAGGACCCACGCTTTAAAGAGTTTGGTTTTAGGCGAAGAAAAAGGGGGCTTTTTTAAAATTTGCTTCTCTTTCTGGTGACGTCTCTCCGTCTTGTGTTTTTTTTTATTGGGTGTCGTTGTCTGTCTGGCTGTTTTGCCATTTGTTTATAGTCTCTTCTGTCTGACTTTCTGTCAGTTTTTTTGTCTGTTATCTGTTTTTCTCTCTCTCTCCTTCTTCTCGCTTCTATCTATCTATCTATCTATCCTATCTTTTATCCATCTATCTCTTATCTATCTATCTATCATCTATCTTCTTCTATCATCTCTCCTTTTCTTCATCCGATTTTTTTATGTTCGTTGTTTTTAATTTAAATTTTCCTTGAAAGATTTTTTCCCTCTTTCCCTTTTCTCTTCATGAAAAGGATTCAATTCGGAAATTTATAACAAAAATTTAAAAGTTGCGGTTATCTAAATTTTTAAAAGAGACTCATTAAGCAAAACTCGGACGAACATTTTCTCTCTTTTCAAGTTTTTTTTCTATTTTTTTTTTTGGTGGACTTTATTATTTTTACTTCTGGATGATTAATTTTTCCGCTTTATCCTTCGGTGGCTGTTCTCCTATCCAGTCACCCAACTTTCCGATTTCTTTTCCTTTTTTTCTTTTCGCATTCTTTTCAAAATTTGCTCGGTTCTGATTAGATGCGTCTATTCGCTCGTG
>NC_051387.1:20506012-20508512 GCF_015228065.2 Penaeus monodon
ACACATACATAAGCATCCTTCCCCGCACACACACACACATATTGTGTATTTCTGTACATACCGATGTGTCTACAAATACTACGAACAATCCGAATCCAAGTATAAACCTCTTCCTAATTAAAGCAGACACTGATTTTCTAGATTTATCATTACATAAAACCTGGCAAATATCCACACGATTTTCCACCCTGAAGATATTTGATAAACTGAAAGAATTTTTTTTCGGAGCGTCCACGTTATCCACTGTGGGAAAAATTGAGATCAGATGTTTTACTTAGAATTTGTTAAACAGAATAATATATATATATATATATATATATATATATATATATATATATATATATATATATATATAAAGATAGATAGATAGATAGATAGATAGATAGATGAATAGATAGATAGATAGATAGATAGATAGATAGATAGATAGATAGATAGGTAGATAAATAGATAGATAAATAATTTGACAGACAGTAATAATAAAACTCTGATGCTAACAATATTGATGATGATGGTGATAGTAAAGCTAATAATAATGCAACAAAACAACAACAACAAAAACAACGATGATGATAATGATGAGGACGAGAAAAATAATTATTACGTTTTTATTATCATCATTCTTATTATTATCATTATTATTATTAATATTAACATTATTATTATTATTATTATTATTATTATTATTATTCATTATTATGTGATTATTATCATTGTTGTTATATTATTATTATTATTATTTATTATTATTATTATATTATTATTATTATTATTATTATATTATCATTATAATTTATCATTTATATTTTTTTATGATTATGATTATCTTTATTATTATCGTTACTATTTTTGTTATTATTAATGCTATTGCTATTTTTATCATCATAATTATTGTTTTTATCATTATTTGCAATTACTATTTACTATTTTTATTATTTTTTTATTATTTTTTATTATTATATTATTTCATTATTATTTTTCTTTTTAAATTTTTAAATTTTTCGGTAGAGAAAGAAATAACTCACATACTTCACAACATCTGTGCAAACCCTGCTGCAAGTCTCCTCCTTGCAATGCTCGCCTTGAATCTAGTGTGTTATTTTGCTCAGTTTACACTCAAATCTTTGTTATTTGTTCGTTTAGTGGGGAGAGGGGGGAGGAGGGGAGTTTGTTGTATTATACTACGTTGTTTTATTTTCTGGGGCGTATATTATGAAGGGAATAATGAGAGCAATAGGAGAGGAAAATAGAGGGAAACAAAAAGGGAAAACCCAATTGAATTTCGTGGATTGTCCTCCACCGGAATTGTACTCGGGTCTCCCGCTTCAAAAGACGCTCCTTCTGCCACAACCTGAATTTTATCGTAGTAAAGAGGGTTGTTAATGGCTTCATTCTACCCGACGCTGATTTCGATAGGCTTCGCTCTTGAGACGATCAACAAAAACGTGGCCCTCGGGAAGGATTAAGGGGAGACCACATGATTAAAGGGTTAGTGCTTACACGAGTCTGCTATCGTCTTCGTTTTCTAGGTGATGAACTACATAAGTGGTGTGTTTGTTGTTAATTTTGATTATTCTTTCGTATCTTTATCAAACACCATATTTATCTCAAAAAACATTAAGAAGTCGTTCCATTCCCTTAATGAATGCCATAAAACTATACTGCAATTTTTCACACTAATACGTGATAACAAACAAAACTGGTCTAATCGGCTATTCGCATGCTACGCCTTTCGTATCCAGCAACACAGAATACCCCCGGTTGGGTGGGGTGGGTTGGGTGTATAAGACCGTTTGGCAAACACTACCACTGCCGCATATTAAAGTTAGATCATATTTTTCCCTGAGACTTTCGGGGCGGCTGGACGTCATTCTTGGCCCGGGGGTTGCCTCGCAGGCTGCTTCCCTGCCCTTCTCAACACGGTCCATTCGCATTTTATGATTTCCCACGGGAGCGTCTACTCAGATCGCGCTACTGTTTATTATCCGCCTCGGGACCACTCGCGCCATACAGTTAGCCTTCTGTGCAAAAATAAGATATACAGCCTTGTAAGTATGGTTAGAGCATGAGTAGGGTCATTGGCGCTGAATGGTTGAGGCGAGGAGAGAACGACAACCAAACAAGATTAGTAGTATTTTCATGAATAATGAGATTACAAACACCACGCTTTATTCTGATATTTGAATATTCTTCACCGTAATAAACTCGGCTTATATCTTGGGTAGAGGCTTGGGAAGATATTTCTGGCGTCCTTCAGAGAATGAAAAGGAACTATGAGAATGAAGTATACTAAGTAACTATCAGTATTAGTGAATTGTATCTATACAGCTTTTCGTTTACATCGAATCGACATTTTTTCCATGATGTTCCTATAACTCTCGCGACAACAAATTTAGCAGGATATTTAACTTTCAGTAGTTTTTAGATGACATAAACTTCTTCACAAAAAACAGGAAAAGGACAACTGTTCATTGCCCATTCGTCTTACAAGCAATGTTTC
>NC_051387.1:20513512-20523512 GCF_015228065.2 Penaeus monodon
ATATATATATATATATATCTATTGACATACACGCCGAAACAAAAATGCATTTGTTCAGCATACTACAAAATGAATGAACAGTGCTTATATTTTCCACTCTTCTTTCTGAGAAAAGAGGCAAACCGAAATTCCACCCGGCGCACGAATCCCCTAAAAACGATATTGTGAATGAAAATGCGTAAAAGGGAAATGAACGAGGAAAAAGCGGCCGCAGCGAATCTACATTGATCATCAAGACGAAATGTCACACAGGATGACTTATGGCATTATCTTATTACATTTTATCAGTTCATATTAAAATCAGTAGATGATGACAAAAAGATAGCGATCGTATGAGTATAACATGTTTGATAATGATAGTGATAAAGGTAATAGTTAAGATAATGATAATCATAATACTACTGATGGATGTTGTAATAATAATACTGATGATGTGATATAATAGAAATTATAATAATAATATAATAATTGATAATAATAATAATGATAATTATCATAATCATAATAATAATAATAATAATATATTAATCATAATAATTACTAATTAATTATTATTATTATTATTATATTATTATCATTATCATATCATTATTATTTATTATTATTATTATTATTATTATTTTATTATTATTATTAATTATTATTATTATTATTATTATTATTATATTATTATTATTGTTTTATTATTATTATCTTATCATTATTAAATTATTATTATAATTATTATCATTATTATTACAAAATATTATACCAATAGTATAATATATTAATGCTAAATAATAATAATATAATAATAATGAATACTAATAACATAATAATAATAATAATAAATAATAATAATAACAATATAATAATAATGGATAATATAAATCATATCAATATTATTATTATTATAACACTGTTAATGATAATTAATATACTATACATGATGATAACAATAATAATGATAATAATAATAATAATCATATGATAATATATACATAATAATAATAATAATAAAATAACAATAATAATAAATGATAATAATAATCATAATAATAATAATAATAATAATAATAATAATATAATATAATAATGATAATAATAATACTAATAATGATGATGATAATAATTAATAATATAATACTAATAATAATAACAATAATAATCATAATGATAATAATAATAATAATAATAATAATATCATAATAATACTAATAATACAAATAATAATAATAATGATAATAATATAATAGCAACTATGATAAAAGAAATATTATAAGTAAGATAATAATCAACAAACACGACATAATAGAAATAATATAATAAAAAAAATGAAATAATAATAATTAAATAATAATTAATCCTAATAATAAGAAGAATAAGAGAGAGAGAGAAAAAACAAAATAGTAAATGAATAATATTATTATTTTATTATTATATTATTTTTATATTATTATCATTATCATTGTTTATTATTTTATATTATCATTATAATTTTTATTATTATATATTTTTATTATTATTACTATTATTATTAATTATTACTATTACTATTATTATTATTATTATTATTATTATTATTATTAATTAATATTATTATTTTATTGTTACATAGAATCATAATAACATATAATAATAATGATAATAATATATAATGTAATAATAATAATAATATAATAATAATAGTAATACTAATAATATAAATACTAATAACTAAAATAATATAATAATAATATATAATATAATTATAATAATAATAATAATATATTAATAATAATAAAAATATTATAATTTATAACAATAATAAACATCAATATTATAAGTATAGTAGTAATAATATTGATAATACTAATACATAATAGTAATGATATAATAACTGTAATAATAATGATAATAATAACATATATAATAATATAATATAAATAATAATAATGATAATAATAACAGTAATAATAATAATAATAAAATAATAAAGATAACATTATTGTTATAATAACCGTAATAAGTATGATTGCTGTGAAGGAATGATAGCATAATAATGATCATAATAATACTAAGGCATATAATGAAAACTAAGATAAAGAAATCACTCATTATTAATCATCGCGCTTTGAATTAGCTTCACGAGGGTCATGGGAGGCACATATTCTCCAAATGGTAATTGGTACACGACACGATCTGCGGATCAACTGCGCTGCAGTATCAGCACATCCCTTGCATCTTCAGATGTTTAGAATAGCAGGAAGGAATTTTTTTAAGTAATTGCAAAGAAGAAGGAAAATATTACGTGTTTAAGATGTTAATGGTAGCCAGACCTGGTATTATGCCATGCAGTTCACAAGCCTTGGATGAACACTATTTTCTATATATTTGCTGACCGCTGGCAGTGAACAAAGAATTCTCTCTCTGGTAATGCAAGTAGGAAGTTTACATTATTTTCTAGATTTTAGTATATACACTGTATAGAAAAAAAATGTTATTGGTTTGATTTGTGTTCCTGTGTGTTTTAACGTAAACTTAAAAAAGTGTCTGTAGATTTTTCTCTTTCTCTTTCTCTGCTCTCTGTCTCTATCACACACACACACACACACACACACACACACACCACACACACACACAGCCACACACACAATACCACACACACACACACACACCCACACACCCACACACACACACACACACAACACACACACACACACACATATAGATATATATATATATATATATATATATATATATATATAGATAGATAGATAGATAGATAGAGAGAGAGAGAGAGAGAGAGAGAGAGAGAGAGAGAGAGAGAGAGAGCACACTGCACATATATAGCTTATATAATGAGCATCGGCTTTTACTACCATTGCATATCAACAACGGTTATCATTTACTTCCCCGATATAGTGTGAAACAAAGAGAGGGTGATGGACTGACTGACTGTGTGTTTGGTTAAATAAAAGAATGGATGCATACGGGAGCGGGTCAGTGATTGATAAAGTAGACGAGAGAGAGAAAATGAAAGAGAGAGAGAAAAAGAGAGAAAGAGAGAGAGGGGGGGGGAGAAAGTAAACAAGGGAGCAAGCGAGCGAGCGACATTTATATATATATATATATATGTATATATATATATATATATATATATATATACATATATATATATATATTATATATATACCTATATATATATATATATATAGATCTATATCTATAGAGCTATATATATATATAGAGAGAGAGAGAGAGAGAGAGAGAGAAGGCGATAGAGAGAGGGCGATAGAGAGAGAGGAGAGATGAGAGAAGAGCAGAGATGAGAGAGAGAGAGTGAGAGAGAGAGATTCGATTAGTGTGACAGAATCTGGCTCAGGGCACAATGGCTGTCTAGAACTTTATGACATTTTTTTCACAATCAGCCTGAATAAGTAATGTGCGTACATACGCAGTGAAAAAAGTGTGCACGAAGAGCGACTCCCCAACTGTCATGAGTGCTTCTGTCACGACACTTTTATGGTAGGAACACCGACAGTTTACACACAAACCTATGGTTGAATCTATACGCGCGGATAGAGAACAGAAATGCAAGTCATTGCTCTCTCCAATGAGCCCAGAGACCTCTGCGTAGCTCGTTAGATTTTGTATTTACCACTAAAGATTCTTAAGGTATATATATCATATATCTATTATATATATATCTATATATATATATATCTAATCTATACATATATATATATATATATTATATATATATATATATATATATATATATTATTATATATATATATAGATCTAAATTTTTTGTTTTTTTGTATATAATATATATATTATAGATATATATATATATAGATAGTATATAATATAATAATATATATATATAGATATATATAAACAACACACACCCACATACACACACACACGCACACACGCACACACACACTCACACACACACACACACCACACACACACACACCACACACACACACACACACACACACACACACACACACACACACACACACGACACACAGATATATATATATTATATATATATTATATATTATTAGATATATAATAGTATATATATAATATATATATATATATATACCATATATGTAATGTATGTATATTTATACACATGTATATATATATTTATATATATATATATATATATATATATATCTATTATAATATATATAATATAATAATATATATTATATATATATGTATACTATATATATATATCTATTATATATATATAATATATATATATCTTCTTATATATACTATATATATCTATTCCACACACACGACACACCCACTCATAATACAGATAGATAAACGATAGATTATATAGATAGACAGAATATTTACTATGTGTGTGTAGCGTCAGAAGAGGTGGATTCCATGTGATTTATAATCTCGAACATCTGATGCAGTTTCTTCAAAGTAATATTTGCATACCTAACATTATTGCTCCAAATATTTCTTAACCAGACTTGGCAATACATACATGATTTATAATTACTATGCTTGCATCCTCCTATTTGCTTCTCCCGCCCTGGCTCCCCCCCCCTCTCTACCCTTTAACCTGTCACATGACACTATTATGTAACATTTTTTTTTTATTATTATTTTTGTCGTGATTCTGATTCTGAGGTAGATTAGATTCATGTGCAAGGCGTTTATTTTGTTTCAACGATGACATGAATATTACGCCACTTGATCATAATTGATTATATATATATATATATATATAATATATATATAATATATGTCAACATATATATATATATCTATATATATATATATTACTTATATATCTATATATAATATATATATATATATATAATAATATTATATTCTATAATCTTACAAAAAAAGAGGATGTATTGCCCAGTATTCTTCGTTAGAAATACATGTATTTTTGACGACTATTAATCGAAGATATATATTATCTATCTATATATATATATATATATCTATTATATATATCATATATATATATATATCTATGTATACATCATCCACATACATATATATATAATATATATATATAATATTATATATATATAAATATATATAATGATATAATATATAATATAGCTATATATACATATAGACATACATACATACATACAACAACCACACACACATACACACACATACACACACCACACACATCACTATATAGTATATATATATATATATATATATATATATATATATATATAGTATATATTAATATATATATATATATATATCTTGACAACAAAAGAGATGTATTGACCAGTATTTCTCGTTAGAATACATGTATTTTTGACGAATTATGATCGAAGATATATATGTATATATATATATATATATATATATATATATATATATAATATATATATATATATATATATGTATACATATATATCTACATATCTATATATATCTATATATATATTATAAATATCTATATATATATATATATATATATATATATATATATATATGATATAGATAACCTATATACCATTACATACCTCATACACACACCACACACACACCACATACACACGCACACACACACATGCACATATATTATATATATATATATTATCTATATATATATATATATATATATATCTATCCATCATATCTCTATATCTATGTTCTATGAATATATATATATATATATATATATATATATATATATTATATATATATATATATATATATATATAGATATATACATGTATGTGTGTGTGTGTGTGTGTGTGTGTGTGTGTGTATGTATATTACATCTATATCATATATATATATTATCTTTATATATTCTATATTATATATATATATATAATATTATATATATATATTGTATATATATATTATATATATATATATATATATATATATATATATATATATTATATTATATATATACTACACACACACACACACACATACACACACACACACCCACACACACACACACACACCACACACACCACACACACACACACACACACACACACACACACACATATTATATATATAATATATATATATATCTATATATAATATATTATATATATATTCATAATATATATATATATGCATGTAAATATGTGTGTACTATATAATGTGTAATTATGTGTGTGTGTACTGATCTATATATAATAATATATATATATATTATAGATAGTATCTCTCTAATATATATATATCATATATTATATGTATATTATCTATTATATCTATCATATATCTATCATCTATATCTCTCGCTATCTCTTGTGTGGTGTGTGTGTGTGTGTGTGTGTGTGTGTGTTGTGTCTCTTATGTATCTCTCTATCTACTCTACTCTCTCTATATATCTCTCTCTTATTCCTCTCTCCTCCTCTCTCTACATCATCTCTCTATCTCTATCTCTATCTCGTACTAATCTCTATTCATATATCTATGATGATATAATATAATATACATATATAATATATGCATGTATGGTGTGTGCACACACACACCACCACACACACAACACACCCACCCCCGTATCATATATATATATATATAAAAAGAGAGAATGATTACCTAAAACGGTAACACCGGCACTCTCCGTGGAAATGAACGGGGACCCTACCACGTACTCATCACAACGTGAAAACTGCAATTGAGTATCATGCTGTGACCAACGGCGGTTCAGACATGAACCTACCGTTGTAAATGATGATGATGAATATATATATACTATATATATATTATATATATATATATATATATATATATATATATTATATCTATATATATATATATATATATGCGATGTTATGTGTGTGTACACACACCACCACACACCACACACACCACACAACACACGTATATATATATAGATATATATATATTGTATATAGATATATTATATAATCTATATATATATATATATATCTATATATATTATATCATGTATATATCTCTATCTATCTATATATCTATCTTTATATATATATATATAATATATCTATACTATCTATATATCTATGCATATGTCTATCTATACATATCTGTATATATATATATATATATATAATATATAGCTATATATATATCTGATATATATATATATATATATATATATATATACTGATATCTATATATGCATATGTATCATATATACTATCTGTCTTTATATCTATAATATCTATAAATTATATATATATATATATAATATCTATATATCTATCTCTCTCTATCTATATCTCTATCTCTCTTATCTATGGTGTGTGTGTGTGTGTGTGTGTGGTGTGATGTGTGTGTTTGTGTGTGTGTCATGTGTGTGTGTGTGTGTGTGTGTGTGTGTGTGTGTGTGTGTGTGTGTGTGTGTGGTGTGGGTGTGGTGTGTGTGTGTGTGTGTGTGTGGTGTGTGAGCGTGGGACGCTGTCCGTGGGGCCCGTTGCTGCTCATATCTTAATATTTAAATTATTTATGGAGTGAGTTATTATTTGATTTTCCTCTTCGTCTATGACGTGCGAGAGCGGGGAACACGGAAATATTTGGAGCACAATCCTCTCATAAACAGGAACGAAGTGAATAATTGGCATTAACGGTAAACCCTCAATCGAATATAATGTATATGCAGCCCCCGAGACTAAGAACTTAGTGCTGACGTGGCCCGCAGTGTCCGAAGTTTGGACCACCTGTTATACACCGTTCTAATCCGTTGTATCTGGCTAGCGACAAAACGAAAGAAGGCAAATGCTTTCCTTCCCTTTAACCATTTATTTGAGATCTGAACGCTACTGGGGAGGATGAAATTACTCTGTGGTCATTGTGAGGAAATGGCTGTTTGTGTGTTTAGGGTGTTTTACTGTTATTATTTTTATATATGCTATCACTTCCCGAGTAAAACTTTTTTCCAGTAACAGCTGTCTTATTGTCTGCTACATTTTCTTCCTTCTCACCGGTTTTGGCTTATTTGTAAATTTTTTAAAAGAAAAAAAAAAAAACAGAGACTTTACCCTTTAAAGATTTTAACTTTCTAATACCAGTCTGTCTTAGTCCAAGACTGAGGTTTCTAGAAATGTGAAAATTTGTACATTTCCACGCTTAAGTGGAACTTCTCATTGATCCCGTCAATGTGTCACGTTTAAATTCTGGAAAAAGTTATTTAAATGCAGATGTGCATGGGTCGGCACGGCGGTCCTCCTCTGCCTCTGTCTGTCCTTCTGTTTGTTTGTTAGTCTATCTTTATCTGTTTAATCAATCTGTCTGCCTACTTCTTAAGGGCGATACACCACGTGATAAGACACCACATACATTAATTCGTCTTCATTTACCCTCAGCTCTCTCGATCAAGAAGTTATTATGTATCTGTCTGCACCTATCTCTATAATATCCTCTTCGCATTTTACTCTTCATTCTTGCTTATATTCCTTTCCCTATTCCCTTTCCCATGGCTTCCATAAGCATCTGAAAACTTTTGAAGCTTTTTATGTTCGTTGAGCGAGCATAAAGCGAACTTCACAAATTATACACACGTCCTTGGTATAACTGAAAAGCTACTTCAGCGAGAAACTATATTTTTCTACCTTAGTAAAAAGAAGAAAAAATACAGATATTATTTTTTTAGCACTTTCCATTCCCCTCCTATTTTTTCTGTCCCATTGTTATCTCGAATTGAACATTTTTATTCTTTATCATGGTTCTATGCTATTTTATTTTCTGCCCAATACTATCAATGGATACTCTGTAAGATCTTTAGATTCCGGGAACGGAATATGTGCACCAGGTATCAATTGCTTCTCCTCTTAAATCGTCGGGTTTACATATATCCACACACACGCACACGCCACACACACACAAAACACACACACACACACACACACACACCCACACACACACACACACACCACACACACACACACACACACAACACATAATATATATTTATATATATATATATATATAATATATATATCTATATGTATATATATATGTGTGTATATAATGCATATATATATAGTAATATAATATATCGTATATATAGTATATTATATATATATATATTAGATACTCTATATATATAATCTTATATGTATATATATATTTCATATATATAAAAAATTTTTTTTATATATATATATATATATATGATATATCTATATATCATATATCTATAATATATTTATATTTATATTTTTATATCTATATATCTATATATATATCTATATATATCTAGATATGGATGTATATATATATATTATATATATATATCTCATATATATATTATATTATATATTTATATATATATATATATATAATCGTATTTCCCCGCTTAAGTGGTGAGAGAGTTTTCCAGGTTTTAAATGAAAAAATCTTGATCGCCAAGAATAAAGCTAAGATTCCAGATGTCAGTTTCTTAAAATCTTTGTATGAAAATAAAAAGGCTGAGGAACAAAGTAGCATCAGATATATTTCAAAGCTTTTCTAATTAGGAAAAACAAACAAAATGATTTCCTCTTGAGGAGGCAACTTACGAATGTGGGTGGGTGCAATGAGAGTGAGGCCTATTCACTTCTACTTATGTGTGTGTGGGACCCAACAAGGTTTGTTTATAGGGTCAGACTTCGACACCTGTACCATTTACTAAATATTCCTTTTACCCGACATGTGCCGACGGAGCGGGGCAGGGCGGGTCGTGAAATTTAAATCATTTTTAAGCATTCATTATTCAAACACATGTCGAACTGTGGTGAAAAATCAAAAGAGGCCTAGGCACACCTCTTGCTGAAAAAGAACATAAAAGAAGAAACAAACAACCACATAAAACTAATATTCAATTAATAAAGTTGATGAATACATGACTGACAAAAAATACAGCAAGCCTGCATATACTGCTGTTTTACAACCTTTAACTTATCTAAAAAAAAAAAAAGCCTCTAATCCTCCATCCGTCACGTAAAACCCCAAGTAATTAGGAACAAAAAAAAAGGCTCGCTCCGGCTCTCTCGATATGCAAGGGCTATCCTAAGTCAGCAGTCTTCCG
>NC_051387.1:20533512-20536165 GCF_015228065.2 Penaeus monodon
CACTTCATTCAAGAATAACACAAATTAACAACAATAATAACAGAAAGTCAACCCCAGAATGGCTAACAACAGGCAGACGTTTTAATAATAAAAGATAAACAGCGCTAGGAAATAGAGTACAAAATTACAGACCATTACTTGCCTACCATTAATGTGGAAATTGCTTACCGGTACAATTTACGAACGCCTGTACCACATCTTGAGAAAACAACATCATCCCTCCAGCCAAAAAGGGATGTAGAAAAGGGACGCAGAGGAACAAAGACCACCTTCCTCATAGACAAGCTCATACTACAGAAACAAACCGAAACAAAAGAAAAAAGACCTAGTCAATGGCTTCGATTGATTAATAAAAAAGGCATTTGATATGGTCCCACACTCCTGATATGTAAATGCTTAGAATTAATGGGAACACCTAAAACATCGTGAACCTAATAAAAAAACAGCATGAACAGCGGAAGATAAGAACAATGCGAGATAAAGATCATAAGAGGTTTTTTCAAGGATCCTCAACTGTCTCCTCTACTATTCATAATTGACCATTAATACCCTTAACAACAATGCTGAATAAGAAGAAAGAAGGAATATAAATCAATAAAAAATATAAAATAAACCGTACTACTATACATGGATGTCTTAAAATATTTGCCACAATGGAAAAATGAGATAACCACCTTAGTAAAGAAGTGACAGCAATTCAGCCATGACATCGGGCATGGAATTCGGAATACTAATTGTGGAGTGTTTAAACATCAAATGGAAGAGTAACACATACTGACGGAATCGAAATCGGGAAACCATCTCAAAAAATATCGAACACCGGTTTCTTTCATACGTTTTTCCCCCTTTCAGTTCCCAAAAAAAAGGGTTTTATTGGGATTGCAACCACTCCGACCCTTTGGACCGCCTGTATTTGCACCAGCGTTTGCAGCCTCCTGCTTTCGGGGAGGCCGTCTTGGCAACCTACGGTGGGCGAGGTCGCGGGCGCGATGGGTCCACTCGGCCAGCTCCTGGCGGTTGCCCTTCTGCTGCTCGAACACATCTCGGGTCAGTGAGATCTGGGGTCCCAGGGTTGTCTCTTTAGCTGACTGTGGATGAGGTCACTTGGTCCTCTTATTTCATAATTGCTGTCATCCATTTTATTTATTATTATTGTTATTTTTATACAAAAGTTTCCTTAGATCTGCTAATTAAAATCAAAAAACCGAGTCATCCCAGCGACCTAGGGTGACTGAAGTTTGAGGCAATGGAACATCAACAAAAACATGCAAAATATGCAGAACAACCACATATCAAAACATCCAGTCAAATCAATACACGCATACAAAGAACACTTCAGACTGATAACGCTTTTAAAATTCTTTTATTATTTTATCATTATTATTTTTATTATTTTTATTTTTGTTATTATTATTATTTTTTATTATTAATTATTATTATATTATTATTATTTATTATTATTATTATTATTGTTATCACATCATCATCATACCATCCTCCTCCTCCTCATCATCATCATTATCATACTCATTATCATCATCATCATCATCATCATCATCATCTTCATCATCATCATCACCCATCATCATCATCATCATCATCATCATCATCATCATCATCATCATATCATCATCATCATCATCATCATCATCATCATCATCATCATCATCATCATCATCATCATCTCATCACATAAATCACATCTAAAACAAATTATTACTACTGTTATATCTTTATGATGAAAAACATGACAATACAGGTGATACTACTACTACTACTACTAAAATTATTATAATAAATATAAAAAATGCAAAAATAATGATAACAATGACAATGATAAAAACAATAATATAGCAATCAAGCCCAACCCAAATTATTACATTATTTTTATTATCATTATAGTATTATCATAATCATCCTCACCATCAGTATTTCATTTTGTTATTATCATTACCTCTGTTACCATCATTATTATCATTGCCACTTGGTATGCCGTTGCTACCAACATCATTAGATGGAATATGATATTCATCGCTTTTTTTTAGTTCCTGTATTTCATGCGAGTGTGCGTGTCTCGTGCCCATTATTATCATTCGCTTTTTCTGTGGTTTTGGTTACCCATGCTTACCATGGAACAATAAAGCACATGCGTGGCCTTGTATGCTTTGCTAGCTCAACAAGGTCTTAAATAAATAATAAATAGAGTGGAACCATGTTAAATAACACTCAAGATTCTTTATTCAATTTTAAAACAATTTTTCCATTTATTGCAATGATTCTTCTGTTTACATGGGTGGTATTAATACATTACGGTGATGTGGGATAAGGGGAGTAGTGTTAAGTACATTAGTAGGAGCTTTAGATTATTACTTGTTCATATTATAAGAAAATATAATGTTTGATCTTGCATTTAAATACTCGATACCATTAGTAATTTAGGAGATGTTCTTGTTTGAAAGTGTTAAGTTTACAATATTTTTGATATTTGAGTTAGACTGATCCAGATCATTAGTATTCGCAGGTCATGACACAGTGTCCGTACAAAGATCTTTTGACACGCAAAGAGCTAACGTTTATTTGAACACCTCCCCGAAATCCTATTTCTAAATAATAGCTACGAGTCAGAGGTGTCCTAAATTGCTTCATTTTTAAT
>NC_051387.1:20536265-20543765 GCF_015228065.2 Penaeus monodon
CATATGGGCCTGAATCAACCCACTGCAGGACGGGGCCCCTCTCCCCACCCCTTTTCAATTTTTTGTCTGTCTTGCGTTTTATGTTTCCAGTCTTGGCCCCCAATTTTTTGTTATTTCGTACCCCATTTGTCTTTGGGCCCGGCCCCTTTGGGCCGTTTATGTTATTTAGCCCAGTCTGTTTTTTTCTTTGTCCATCTGTCGTCCCGTCTCCGACATATATGATCTACCCAAATGCCAATTTTCTTATTAATGCTCAAAAATTTACCCCTTCTACTTTTGTATGTTCCTTGATCCACGACCCCCTTATTCGATCTCTTAGGCAAATTTCCCCACATCAGTCTTTCCTCCTCTCGGGGCATTATTATTCACCACTACGCTTCGCCTTGTACATGTATGTTTAAACTAAACTCTACTGTTAAATGATCTTTTTTTTTTTTCTTGTTCACCCAAAGGGCCCGATTTCAGACTTTCTATTCAGATAGTTATTATTTGTGCATTCATTTGCAATTCCCAAAGGAACAATATCATCTGCAAATTTTAGATTGTTTAAAGTTTTCGTCTCCTTTTGATACCCTTTCCGTTCCTTCTATTTTTTTGAATATTCCCAAGACAAGCTGTAAAAGTTTGGTGAATGGCATGCCTGTCTAACACCTTTTTTAATTTGGGGCATTTTCGTATAATCTTTCAATGTTTTACAATATACCTTTTACCCCCCTTTTTTCGAAGAGTTTTATAAAATGTTGGTATTTGTCAGAGTCAAATCCCCTTTTCTTAAATCGATAATGCCATTACAGGGGTTTTTATATTGTATATTTTTTTTTTTTATCTGGGTGATCCCTTTCCGAGTCTCTTTTAGTTTTTCATGCTGGAAAACCTGATATCATTTTTCATTTTTTTTTTTGATTTTGAACTTCTGTACATCTTCTTTCATTTTTTACTATGTCTTTGTTAGTTCAGTTAATTTAATCCTCTCCCCTTGCGATATTTTATGACCATGCTTTTTTTCATAAGCTTTTTTAGTTTTACCGAGGGGTTTACGGGAAAATTTTTTTTGACGTTTTACCGCCTACTTAAAGGCAGCTTCCTTTTTTTAACCCATGAGCAATTTGTTGTTTATCATGAGCGATTTCGTCGCTAAAAGTAAATACCTTTTTTGGGAAATTTTAAAGGTTAAATTCTGTCACTTGGTTTTCCAAGGGTTGTTAAATTTGGCTGGGGTTCTCGAGGGTTTTCCTTTTCCCTTCCGAGGTGTAATTTTAATTTTTCGCCTCTGCCATTCCATAGTCGCTGCCACCATTTGCTTCATAATAATTTCCCACTTTTTTTTTTACTATATCGTGTCTTTTTGAAAAATGAAGTAAATTTCGTTTAGATGCACATCTAAAATCCCCCAAAATTTTTTTTAAAAAAGGTTTTTTACTCCCGCGGGCTAAATGAACATTTTCATAGAAGCTTTTTATTTCTTCTCACTGTGCTGCAGGTTGGAACATAGATTTGAACAATCTTTAAGTTGTCCCTATTGTTTGGTTTTATTGTTATGAAGCCCCCTTTTTTTCGCTTTTACTATAAATTCCCAAAATTTCTTTTCTAACCATTTGAGCTAAAAAACCTAACCAAATTTTCCTGGTTGCTACCTTGGGGTTTACCTTTTAAAAGCATGTGTCCATCATTAATATCTTCTGTTTTTTACCAGTCTTCTAACTTCAGAGTCCTACAACATCCCATTTTAAAAGAGAGTTCCCAAATTAAATGCTGTAAATCGGATTCCGTTCTCATTGTCCTTATTGATATGTCAAGGTCTCAACGGGGGGGGCCTGTTTTTATCTTGAATTTTTAGCCCATTGCTCCGACGATCCTATCGCCCCCGGAAACCCAGGGGGCTCCTTCGCCCCCGGGGAATGAGGGCCGTGCTCTGTTGTGCAGTCATTTTTTTTGATTGAGGAGGACGACAGCCGATTTACCCCCCACCTAGGGTTTTTCGGGTATAAATGGTGGGTGGGAGTTTTTTTAACAGGGTGCCAGTGAAGCCCCTTTTCGGGAAAGGGTTGGCCCTGTCTAGCGTGGCTTATGACAGCATTGCACGGGCCTGCTCCACCCGGGGGGTTTTTTTCCGTGAGCATGGCTTAAGTAAAAAGTGCATATATTTTTTATTATTTTTTTATACACTGTTTTCTTTTATGCGTAGTACGCCATTGCCGACATATTTTGTTCACTCCAAAGCTCTAGTACTACAATATGTTCATTTCGTGAAAATGCCATGCAACTTTACACCTTTATATAGCTCCTATGCATATGATACTACATACTCCTACATTATACACAACTACAAACAGCACATCATACAATAAGACTTGTGCAATTATATGTGCATAGCACCCACATATATGCGAACACACACAGCGCACATATTTTTACAGCATTACGACTATCATACAACATATATATATCATACTTTGCTTACACGATACGTTTATGAGTACACTTTAGTTTTTAACGCGCATATATATTATACAGTGTACATGCCCCAAAACTATAACACCACCATTTTGCACTACATTACACCATACTACACATATACTACACATATACACATATACACTACGTCATCTACAACACACAGACCATTACAAATACAATAAATATTATACATACGTACACACACAACCACACAAAAATTAATTATATATATATATATATTATATATATTTATTTTATATATATATATATTATATATTATGTTTTAAATAATATTTTAATATTATATATATAAATTATATATTATATATATATATATATATATTTAATAATTTTAATATAATACATACACATACACATACACTAACAATATACTAAATATATCCACACACCAACACAAAAGTACATATACAAAACACATCACGACTTTTCATAATATGCGTACAACATCTAATTTTTAGATCCCCCAACACATAAAATACACTAAACTGCTTTCGGGCTTTCCTTTTTTTTAAAAAGGTCCACGTATACTAGTCCCATATGTTATTTATAGGTTATGAGACGTTTTGGATGAATTATTATTTTTTTTTTTTGGAAATTTAAACTAAATATTCACGAAACTTTCTTCAAAAGTACACTATCACAGATCACTTTTCACGCGTGATTTTAAAATTCTTTATGACCTAACCACACCCCTTTCTCATTGGGAGTACTTTCAATTATATCTATATTCCTATCTTCATCTATCTACTATCTATCTATTAATACACACATATATATATATATGTAAATTTATATATATATATTATATGTATAATATATATATATATATTATTTTATAATAAATATATAATATATATAAAAAGAGAGAGAGAGGGAAAAGGGGAGAGAGAGAGAAGAGAGAGAGAGAGAGAGAGAGGGAGAGAGAGAGAGAGAGTGAGAGAAGAGAGAAAGAAGAGAGAAAGAAAAGAGGAAAGAGGAGAGAAAGAAGAGAAAAAGGGAGAGAAAAAGGGGGGAGGGAGAGAGGGGAGAGAGAGAGAGGAGAGAGAAAAATAATGCCGATGAAAACCGAATTTTCCCCAATCCTCTCGATTTTTGGTTTAACGACTTACTTCCCCCTTTTTGCCTTTGCGGAAAGTAGCATTTTTGAGATAGCAATAATGGGGCCACAGTTCCGGGGTTTTACGTGGCATCCAGTTTTAGTCTCGGACCCTCCTTGTTCTCCTGAGTGTTATTTTTGCGATTACATATTTTTTTTTCCAGCTTTATACTTGTCGTATGGAAAGTAGCGCAAGAACGCATTTGAAAAAATTGGGGTTTGCAAATAGGAAAACCCAGTTCGGCTTGCGTTTTGCCCCAGCGTGAGTATTTCGTTTTGGGTATTAAATATAAAGCCCCCTGGGGTTTGATATAGGTGGACCTTTTGAAAGTTTGGGGGTTCATTTTTTTCTTTTTAGTTGTTTTTAGCGTTTTATTATCTATATTTTTCCCCTTTTACGCTTTTTTTCTTTTGTTTTTTTTTAAAATTTAAACATGAAAATGAGCCGAAGTTTTTAAATATAAAACTTTGAAATGCGTGGCGAAACTTGCAAGAGTTTGCGTTTTAAACCGCGGTGGAGTACTCCTGCGGGCGGAGGCACTAACGTATTCAGGAAAAATTCCCCTTATTTGCTCAAAAAAACCCCGACATGAGGCGCATTTCCCCCCGACGAGCGGTTGACGGATATTGGCGGTGTTGTATCGCCTCCGAGATTTTGACGACTTCCCCCCGGTGTAGACATATGCAGATGAGGGGGGTAGCTACGCGAGCTCCGGGAAGCCCAGGCAGCTGGGAGCTTGGCTCTTAGTCTCGGGGTATTTTATTTTTTTATTGCGAAAACTGGAGATTTTTAATAACAAATCTCTTTTTTTCAAGACCATCACACGCACACACACTGTATAATTTAGGTGTTGTGTGTTTTGTGTTGTGTGTGTGTGTGGTGTGTGGGGTGTGTGTGGGTGTGTGTGTGTGTGTGTGTGGTTTGGGGTGTTTAAAACAAAAAAACACACACACACAAAAACCCACACACACACACCCCAACACCCCAAAACACACACACACCACCACACACACAACACCCCCCCAAAACCCACACACAAAACACACACCACACACACAAAACACACACACACCCACAAAAACACTATCACCACATACCACACACACAAACACACCCCTATGTGTGTGTGTGTGTGTGTGTGGTTGTGTGTGTTGTTGTTGTTGTTTGTGGTGTTGGTGTTGTGTGTGTGTTGTGTGTGTTGTGTGTGTGTGTGTGTGTGTGGGGTGTGGGGGTGTGTGTTGTGGTGGTCTAAATTAAGAATATTAAAATACGAAAAATGGGTTAGAAATGAAATGCTTAAAGGGGGCGGGGACTTACTCATTAAAGAAATGACAGACAATCCAGAAAGAGTACGGAATTGTGCAAGGTCTGAATATAGAAGCTAATTGCTCCGCATGTATGACATTTTCATAGTTCTTTTTAAACTCTAAAACAATGAAAATTTGTTTTAGATTCTCATAATTTGTGTACTGGGATCAAAACATGTATATAAAAAAACATATGCTATGCAATTTCGCTAACTTAAAAGCTCTTTTATACATGCACTTTGAAAAAAATTATTCTTACTAACAAAAACCCCGGTGTCAATGAAATTTTTAATCTGAAAAGAAAAGTAATGCAGATGAAAAAAAAAACAAAATACATATTCGACAAAGAAAAAATTTTTGGTTAATTTTTTTCATAGATAAGTATACAATGGTGGACAGAGAGATTATAGATATAACCACACACAAAAATGCAACCTTTGCGTATTTAAAACACAAGGATATAGACAGATTGACAGATAAGTAAATAGATATATAGATAACATGGACATTTAGATAGATAAATAGATAGACAAACGGAGAGACATACAAATAGACAAACAGACATACAAATAAGTAAAAGGTAAGGTGACAGCTAGAATTTCATACTATGTTCGATTTTATAAAATTTTATACTGGCATGGAATACGGATCGTCCTTTAAAAGTGACGACCATTTAGCATCAATGTTTATTAGCGTTCACGTCTTCGCAAGTAATATATGCTTACGTATATAAATTACAGAGTCAGTGTCGTGAATCACAAAATATACCTTTTCTTGATTTCGCTCCTTTGGCCCATAAAGTGAGCTCAGGTGCCACAGCCTCGTCCTGCTATATTTTTCGTTCTCTTCTACCTCGATTTTTTTATCTATTTTTTTTTATAAAGATGAATCCTCATAATAAATGTCATCCTAAATCATATGAAGAATGCCCTGTATATTACTGATGACGGAGACTTAGAAAAGCCCAGTGAAAGTGATGTGATCTTTAAACCTTAGGATGATTGTCATTATTGTTATAATCCTTATTGTTGTTATTATTACTATTATAATAAGTTATTGTTATTATGATTATTGTTATAGTGATAATGACTATAATAATAATAGTATGTGATAATAATAATAATAATAATAATAATAATAATAATAATAACAATTATTATAATTACAACAATAATAACGATGATGGTGTTGATGATGATGATGATGATGATGATAATAATATTAATAATAATAATAATAATGATGATGATGATGATAACAATAAATGATAATGATGATGATGATAACAATAAATGATAATGAAGATGATTCTTATTACCATTACTATCATTTTTATAATTATCATTATCATTATTACTATCTTTATTATTACTGTTATTATAGTTATTATTTTTTGGTATTATCATAATTGTTGTTGTTAATCTTTTACAATTCTTATTATTCTTACTTTTCTTCGTGTTATTCTTCTTTTTATAATCATTGTCATTCTGCTTATCATCATTAATATTACCATTATTACTGTCATTATTACTCTTATGCTTATTAGCAGCAGTATTGTTATCATTATCATTATTATTATTATCTTTATCATTATCATTATTATTAACATGTATAATTACTGTTACTATAATTGTTCTTCTACTTATTATTATTATTATTATCATTATTATTATATTATTATTATTATTAATTTTGCTGTCACTATTATTATTTATTATTATTTTATTTTATTATTTTATTATCATTATTGTCATTATTATTGTTATCATTAATATTATTATTATTATTACTATTATTATTATTATTATTATTATTATTACTATTATTATTATTATTATTATTATTATTATTATTATTATTATTATTATTGTTATTACTATTATCATTATTATTATTATTATTATTATTTTTATTACTATTATTATTATTTCTTCTTCTTCTTCCTCTTCATCTTTCTTCTTCATCTTCTTCGTCTGGGTATTATTATAAATAATACTAATACTAGTATCATTATCGCTATTTTTATATATAATTTTATTATTATTACCATCATTATTATTGTTACATTAGCTTATTAGCGCTATTATTATTATCATTTTTATTATCATCATCATTATCATTTGTGATTTTTATTATTATCACTACATTTATTGATATTGTTGTTACCATTATTATTATTAATATTTTTTTTTATTTTTTTATCATTGTTATTGTTATTATTGTTATTATTATGATCATTATTGCTACTATTTTCATTATTATTGTTATTATTTTAATATAATTATTGCTTTCATTATTATTTGTAGCAGTATTGGCAGTAGTATTACTATTATCATATCACCGTTATTGTTATAATAATTATTACTATTACTGTCATTTTTATTATTGTTATTGTTATTACTATTATTGTTATTATCGTTATTATTATATTATTATATATTATTAGTAGTAGTAGTATTATTATGTAGTATTATTATTATATGTATTATATTATTTGTTTATATTATTCGTATCTATCATTATTATTATCATAATCATTACTATTAATAGTACTTAATTTTTTTTTTTAAATGATCAATATCATTTATATTATTATTATTATTACTATTATTATCATT
>NC_051387.1:20556265-20560827 GCF_015228065.2 Penaeus monodon
GATTAGAAGTACTCCGAACAGATTGCAAGTGTCCTGTTCAGGGGAGGAAAGTTCCACTTCACAGTCTTTTGAATTTGGGGCCCCACAGGGGAGTTCTAAACCCTATGCGTTCAATGCCCTCATCCAAGCTGGGGGCAGATATCCCACTTGGGGTGGTGAATCCTTAAAATGCTATGCTGAGACATATGTCGAGCATCACACAAGTGAGGATGCAAATAATTCTCGACAAACCCACGAAAGGTCATGAGTGTGGATTGTCATTTCCCTGAAAAACAAAGGCTCTAAACCCCTGTATCATACCCCCCCCCCTTTTCGCATAGGGGACCAGGCTTTACATAGCCCAATTAATTCTCGGGGTGAATGTAAATGATGCGACCTGGTCTTCTCTCTAAGAAGAGACTCTGAGAAAAGATTAAACCCTTTTAAAAATTCTTGGGAAGAGAACTGGCTCAAAGTTAAACACGCTAGATGTTTTTCTTGGCTTTTTTAAGGGCATTGTAACTACCAGCACTGCACTTGTTGGGAGGGAAGGAACAGAAAAAGGTAGTTTTGGAGGTAGTCAAAATGAAGTATGAGGATTATCCCGGGTCCCCGGAACAGCAAAAATAGTAAAAATGAATCAAATTAAACTTACCCTCCATTTCTGATAGAATAATATTTATTTCCACCATATTTGGGGTCAAAGCTCTAGGGGAAAACTGTTCTCTCAGATTTTTCCAAAAAAAACTGAAATAAAATCAGCAAGTAGACGTGAAAATCACACACACAAAGCGCCCCTCTGATACACAAAAATTTCCATGAACATTATAAAACTCAAAGTTCCAATTAGTAAAATACCAAAGGGCGCTCCATTCCACCATGGGAAAATTCAACATTGTCGTGCACCTTACAGTCTCCACAAAAAAAAAGGATGCATAACTGTGTGTTTAAACAAATTTCCTAGCAAAGTAACGGAACACATATAATCATGGGTGATGATGCATATGAGGGTTCCCCACGGAAACCCTACGTCTGGATACAAACTGGTTGTGCTTGCGCTGTATACAAAAATGGCTTACTACAAAATCAGTTTAAAATGAAATCAAAGGGCCCCAACAAACCCGGGGCGGCGGATACTCCTCGCAACGGAATTTTTTAAGTTAGGGCTCTGGAGTATTTCTGTGACTTCAAAGTGCTCTTCGGGCGCTAAAATTTTTTCAAGCAGGGCCGTAAGAAATTGTGAGTTTCTTAAGCGTAAAGTAACCTATGCAACGAGCGTATTTCAACATTCAATTTGTAGGATACCATTCATGTTGGCATACGCAAACACGACCCCGTAGACAAAATTTGGGGAAAGAAGCCTGGAGCAAAGGGTATTTTTGGGCTAGATCTTGGGATGCCTCTTGCTAGGTTTTCCAATTATTGAAAGTTCCATAAGGAAAAATAGTAGATCTGATTAACACTCAAAGGCTGAAAGCTGTACCCTAAAGGGACTACGATAGATAAGATGGCAAGCCTTCCTATGGGGGCACCGAAATCAAAACCCAAAAGTGTGACTGGTTTTTGCCAGAAAAACTTTTTGGTTACAAAAAGTACTGGCAATGCACGGGGGCAAGAAGTGCAGATGAATCAGATGTAGAGTGTAACGAAGAAAACAAACGAACGCTTGAGCATATATCTCGGAGTAGTGTACAGCCTTTCCAAAACCCCCAAAAGAGGTATAAGGAACTAGGAATATTTAATTTCATCTGATAATTGGAAGAATACCGTTTTTCTATACCCCAAATTTACTATTTAATATACCCTAAACAAATAACAGTGTTATTCAAACACAGTGGCAAAAGCTATGTAAATAATAATTTTTGTATGTGTATGATTTAATTTCTATTTTCCTTGTACAACTCAGTAGTTTTCAGACTACTTTCAAAGTCGATTATGTAAAACTGTAATCATGATTGCCCGCCTGACAGATACCCCGGGGGGTAAATAAAATTACTTAAATTTTAAATTAACTTATGAGAGTCTTGCAGAGAGAAGAGGCAAGGCAGAAAAGGGGAAGCTCTTGAAACGCCTTCGCCGATGTCATGGTGATGATGAGAATGATAATAATAGTGATAATGACTATGATAATGATAATGACAATGTAAGTAGTGAAAAATAATGATGATATAAAGATAAAACATAATGACAATGATAAAGTAATGTTTATATGATGATATATAATTAAAGATAAAATAATGTGATGATAATAATAATGATAATGACTATGATAATGATAATGAAGATGATAATGATAATGATAATGACAATGATAATGATAATCATAATGACAATGATAATGATAATGATGATAATAACAATAACGACAACGACAATGACATTGATAATGATATTGATGATAACAATGATAATAATGATAATAATAATACTAATACTACTACTACTACTAATAATAATAATGAAAATAATAATAATAATAATAATAATAAAATAATAATAATAAAAAATAATAATGATAATAATAATAATAATAATAATATATATTTTTTAAATGTTTGAGCCGCCGTGGTCACATCATGATACTTAATTGTAGTTTTCATGTTGCGATGCTCTTGGAGTGAGTACGTGGTAGGGTCCCCAGTTCCTTTCCACGGAGAGTGCCGGTGTTACCTTTTAGGTAATAATTTTCTCTATTTATCCGGGCTTGGGACCAGCACTGACTTGGGCTGGCTTGGCCACCCAGTGGCTAAATAGGCAATCGAGGTTAAGTTCCTTGGCCAAGGGAACAACGCGCAGGCAGGTGACTCGAACCCTCGAACTCAGATTGCCGTCTTGAGTCTGATGCTCTAACCACTTGGCCACCGCGGCCCTAATAATAATAATAATAATAATAATAATAATAATAATAATAATAATAATAATAATAATTGCAATAGCAACAACAAAAGAACAAAAATTATAATAATAACAATAATAGTAATAATAATGACTATGATAATGATAATGAAAATGGGAATGATAAGAATAGCAATTATAAAAATGATAACATGATAGAAATAATTATAATAAAATATATAATATAATGATGATGAGCGTCGAAAAAGGATGTCAGATGTACTGCAAAGTCCATTTTTATTATAGTATTGACAGAGGAATGACACTGCTAAAGTCTTTGTTACAGTCGATGAAAATTGTAAAGCTTCTTCATCACGTCTCATTTCAGAGGCGCCAGAACAATTGCGAACTTGATAATAAGAAGGAATAAAAATACATCGCGAAGATAATCCGCCAAGGACTTGGGATGGATTTGACTTGACTCAGAGAACTGGACGTCACAACAACCGGCCGGAGGCAGCCCTCGAACACGTAGGAGTGCTAATTACTTGGGATTTTAATTTACTGATGGATCACTACGAGGAACAGCCATCGTCCTGACTTATTTCCATCAACGATATTACATCGCGAAGTAACAGACGACTTATAAAATTAAAATAATGTAATAAAGATATCACATTAATCTTAAAGCTTGAAGTTATTGGATCTTTAGAATTTGTATCATAGAGTTTATGAACGTGGGAGAAGAAGACCGAAATAAAAAGTAGTATATAAATGTCCCAGAAGGTCGCTCTCTTGAACACTCCAAAGGCCTATTCTGAGCTTAGCGTCCTCTCGGAAAGAAACACGCCACAGTATTTTCAAACATGACTATGATGATGATATTACTACTGCTATTAATAATGAAAATGATGATGACGATGACAATGACAATGACGACGACGACAACGATAACGATTACGATGACGATGTCGATGACGATGACGATGTCGATGTCGATGACGATGACGATGACGATGGCGATGACGATGACGATGACGATGGCGATGGCGATGGCGATGACGATGACGATGACGATGTCGATGACGATGACGATGTCGATGTCGATGACGATAGCGATGACGATGTCGATGACGATGTCAATGTCGATGGCGATGGCGATGACGATGACGATGACGATGGCGATGACGATGTCAATGTCAAGGTCGATGGCGATGTCGATGACGATGACGATGGCGATGGCGATGGCGATGCCGATGCCTATGGCGATGACGATGACGATGACGATGACGATGACAACGACGATGGCGAAGACGATGATAATAATAAAATAACGACAATAAGAATAACAATCACAATAATACCTGTAAGACAGGCCAAAGACAAAATAAACCTAAAAATAAGAACAACCCCACTTCTCACGCAAAGACTTCTGTTATGCGACAGTTTTAATTTTGCAGCGGACGACGGGGGGAGAGGATGGCCGCCAGATCCCCCGGTTTCACGGCGCCGGCGGCTGTCACGCTGAAATATTAAGTGTGCCGCCGATGAGGAGCGACGCTGGTAAAAGAGTTTGTGTTTGAGACGAAGAAGAAGGAGGTGCTTTCTTTTAAGATTTGCTTCTCTTTCTGTGTGACTGTCTCTTCGTCTTTGCCTGTTTGTCTGTTTATCTGGGTTTTCTTTTCTGTCTGTCTGGCTGTTTTGTCCATTTGTTTATCAGTCTCTGTCTGTCTGACTTTCTGTCATTT
>NC_051387.1:20570927-20573427 GCF_015228065.2 Penaeus monodon
TATATACTATACATACACATAAGGCCGTGGTGGCCGAGTGGTTAGAGCATCGGACTCAAGACTGTCACGACGGCAATCTGAGTTCGAAGGTTCGAGTCACCGGCCGGCGCGTTGTTCCCTTGGGCAAGGAACTTCACCTCGATTGCCTACCTAGCCACTGGGTAGGCAAGCCAGCCCAAGTCAGTGCTGGTCCCAGATGGTGACTCGATAAAAACACCGGGCGGAAGGCAACGGCAAACCACCGCTCTAAGTTGCCAAGAAACTCATGGAAATTCATGATCGCCAACGTCCTTGTAGGACAAGGCACTAAAAAAAAAAAAAAAAAAAAAAAAAAAAAAAAAAAAAAAAAAAAAAAAAAAAAAAAAAAATATATATATATATATATATATATATATATATATATATATATATATATATATATATATATATATAACATTGGTATTAAACATTTTGCTTCGAAAAAAAACGCATCCCGCTAATAAAATCTCTCCACAAGATAAGAGACTAGTTTTACTTGATGACTGTATATTATTTCAATCGTTTAAGGGCATAGATATGATACTATTAAAATAATATTCAATGACCTCATCTCCACTGATTTATTGTCAAAACTGACAATACTCTTATTGCCAAGATGAAGCCGACGAAGCTAATACTGACAGTCTTTAATTTGGCGATATTAGGCGCAATATTTGGATCACAATTACCGTCACATAAACTTTCAACATTACTCCCCGATTTTGCGCTATAGTTTGTTCTTTTCTCTGTCTTTTCCTTTTTCTTTTGATACAACTTTTAAGACGAGTTTCCTCTATATCTTTTTTTCTTCTTTTTCCTTTACTTCTTTTTTTTTTGTTCTCTCTTTCCACATATAATTAACTTGCTGATACCATTATCATTAATGAAGGCATTAAAACAAACAACATGTAAACCAGAAAAAAATGAAACATTAAAAAAAACAAACCGGTCGTCTTCTTGTTCATGCCCACTGACTGTCCAACGAGGCACTCCCCAAAGACAAATGGTCCTTCCTGGAAATAGAAAAACGACCACCGGGAAGGCACATGCATTATATATACATGCACTCAGTCACACAGGCGGAAAACACATACACACGCGAGAAAACTGTCTAAATCGATTCACTTGTACATAAATAAATTTGAGATTTGTACCAGTACGTTTATCTAGCTATACTGAAAGGCTACCTGACTTGGAAGTAAAACAAGCACACGCGCACACACACACACACCACACACACCACACACACACACACACACACACACACACACACACACACACACACACACAAACACACCTACACATACACACACCACACACACACACACACACCCACACACACGCACACACACCACACACACACACACACCACACACACACACACCACACACACACACACACACACACACATACATAAGCATCCTTCCCCGCACACACACACACATATTGTGTATTTCTGTACATACCGATGTGTCTACAATCTACGACAATCCGAACCCAAAGTATAAACCTCTTCCTAATTAAAGCAGACACTGATTTTCTAGATTTATCATTACATAAAACCTGGCAAATATCCACACGATTTTCCACCCTGAAGATATTTGATAAACTGAAAGAATTTTTTTTCGGAGCGTCCACGTTATCCACTGTGGGAAAAATTGAGATCAGATGTTTTACTTAGAATTTGTTAAACAGAATAATATATATATATATATATATATATATATATATATATATATATATATATATATATATATATAAAGATAGATAGATAGATAGATAGATAGATAGATGAATAGATGGATAAATAGATAGATGGTTAGATAGATAGATAGATAGATAGATAGTTAGATAGATAGATAGATACACAGACAGATAGATACACAGACAGATAGATAGATAGATAGATAGATAGATAGATAGATAGATAAGATAGGTAGATAAATAGATAGATAAATAATTTGACAGACAGTAATAATAAAACTCTGATGCTAACAATATTGATGATGATGGTGATAGTAAAGCTAATAATAATGCAACAAAACAACAACAACAAAAACAACGATGATGATAATGATGAGGACGAGAAAAATAATTATTACGTTTTTATTATCATCATTCTTATTATTATCATTACTATTATTATTATTATCATTATTATCATTACTGGTATTATTATCATTATTATTATTAATATTAACATTATTATTATTATTATTATTATTATTATTATTATTATTATTATTATTATTATTATAATTATTATCATTAATATTTTTTATGATTATGATTATCTTTATTATTATCGTTACTATTATTGTTATTATTAATGCTATTGCTATTATTATCATCATTACCATTATCGTCACCATCATCATCATTCCATTATCGTCATCATCATCTTCATCATCATCGTCATCATCATTATTGTTATTGTTATCATTGCCATCATTATTATCATTATCTTTAATTATTATCGTCT
>NC_051387.1:20585927-20588427 GCF_015228065.2 Penaeus monodon
TTTATCCCTGTAATTTCAGCATTAACAATTTCGTTGATTGGGCTATCAGTTCACTCGAACAACGCAAATTTTGTGTCTGCAAAATAAAACCGCTTGAGCCATTGAACGACCATATTTGTCTGCCTTTTTTTTCTTTACTCTTTACGTCTTTTTTCTACATGTACTAATTTGCCTAACTCTTTTGCAAATAGAAGCCACATTTCTCCTGGGTGTACATACAATATGGCACATTTTGATACCTGAGGAGGAGGGCGTGGAGCAGAGGCGGTAGACTGGGACCGCGGGTTACGTGAGGCCTTCGAAGAGGAAACGAGTGATCGATGACGAAGGGAAACAACAAACCGAAAACCAAACAGAACTGGTCATTCGATCAGGTGAACAAATATCACAGCACGTACATTCGTAGTGTTAATCGCCGATGGCCAATTGTAGGAATGCTGTCAAGTTTTATCTTTCTAAGGGCCTCTCTCCAGTACAGTTAATTGTCCGAAGACCAAGCCTACCTAATTCTATCGAAATTAACGTATAGATAAAACTCATTACCAACCCCTTCCTGTTGGAGCCGTCTTTTCAGTATAGTGATTATCACATCTTTAAAGAGGAAGGCACGGCTTCAAATCCCTTTCGGCATTTTCTTCTTTTTCCAACTAAAATGCACCTAAAACAGTAACACTGTAACAAATAACAACTCACGCCATAGCTTCAGGGTGTACTGCAATAAATCCTACTGTCCTTTCATGGAGGATAAACACATATATTCACATAAACCTTGCGTCCGCGCGAGCGCACACACACACACACACACACACACAAACACACACACACACACACACACACACACACACACACACACACACACACACACACACACACACACACACACACACACACACACACACACACACACACATACAAACACACACACACACACACACACACACACACACACGAGGATTCGAATCCTGTGCAGATGAAGACGTTTTGTTGGTTCATCTGCGGCCGTGCTTTTGAATGATACTAACTTACGTCTTTAATTTACATATAAAAATGTAATTCACATTAAGGTCTTTCGGTAGAGAAAGAAATAACTCACAGACTTCGACAACATCTGGTGCAAACCCATGCTGCAAGTCATCCTCATTGCAATGCGCCTTGAATCTAGTGTGTTATTTGTCAAGTTACACTCAAATTTTTGTTATTTTGTTCGTTTAGTGTGTAGTTTGTTGTATTATACTACGTTAGTTTTATTTTCTGGGCGTATATTATGAAGGGAGAATGAGAGCAATATGAGAGGAAAATAGAGGAAACAAAAAAGGGAAAAACCACTTGAATTTCGTGGATTGTCTCCACCGGGAATTGTACTCGGGTCTCCCGCTTTAAAGACGCTCCTCTGCCACAACACTGAAATTTTATCGTAGTAAAGAGGGTTGTTAATGGCCTTCATTTACACCGACGCTGATTTCGATAGGCTTCGCTCTTAGACGATCAACAAAAGCGTGGCCCTCGGGAAGGATTAAGGGTGAGACCACAGGATTAAAAGGGTTAGTGCTTACACGAGGTCTGCATATCGTCTTTCGTTTTCTAGGTGATGAAATACATAAGTGGTGTGTTTGTGGTTAATTTTGATTATTCTTTCGTATCTTATCAAACACCTATTTAGCTCAAACAACATTAAGAGCTTTCCATTCCCTTAATGAATGCCATAAAATATACTGCAATTTTCACACTAATACGTGATAACAAAACAAAACAGGTCTAATCGGCTATTCTGCATGCTACAGCCTTTCGTATCGCAGCAACACATAATACCCGTGTGTGTATAAGACCGTTTAGGCAAACACTACCACTGCCGCATAGTAAATAGATCATATTTTCCCTGAGACATTTCGGGGCGCCTGGACAGTCATTCTTGGCCCGGGGGTTGCCTCGCATGCTGCTTCCCTGCCCTTCTCAGCGGTCTTCGCATTTTATGATTTCCCACGGGAGCGCTACTCAGATCGGCCTACTGTTTATTATCCCTCGCGGGACCACCGCGCCATACAGGTAGTCCTTCTGTGCCAAAAATAATGATATACAGCCTTGGTAAGTATGGTATAGCATGAGTAGGGTCATTGCGCTGGAATGTAGAAGGAGAGGAAGAGAACGACAACCAACAAGATTTAGTAGTAATATTTCATGATAATGAGAGTACCAAACACGGCTTTATTCTGATATTTGAATATTCTTCACCGTAATAACATCGGCTTAGATCTTGGGTAGAGGCCTTGGGAAGATATTCTGGCGTCTTCAAGAGAATCGAAAAGGAATCTATGAAATGAAGTAATACAAGTAACTATCAAGTATGAGTGAATTGTATCTTATACAGCTTTTCGTTTACATAGAATCGACATTTTTCCATGATGTTCCTATAACGTCTCGCGAACAAACAAATGTTAGCAGGATATTTAACTTTCAGTAGTTTTAGATGACATGAACTTCTTCAAAAAAACAGGAAAAGACC
>NC_051387.1:20608427-20613427 GCF_015228065.2 Penaeus monodon
TAAAATAAACCATCTACTATACATGGATGATCTTAAAATATTTGCACACAATGAAAATGAGATAACCACATTAGTAAAAGAAGTACAGCAATTCAGCCAGGACATCGGCATGGAATTCGGAATTAATAAATGTGGAGTGTTAAACATCAAAAATGGAAGAGTAACACATACTGACGGAATCGAAATCGGGGAAAACATCATCAAAAATATCGAAACAGACGGTTACAAATATCTAGGGATATTAGAATATGATAACATAAAACATGAAGATATGAAAGCAAAAATTAAAAGAGAATACCTCAAAAGAATAAGAGCTATACTAAAATCGGAGCTAAACAGAAGGAACACGATAAAAGCCATCAACACCTGGGCTATACCTGTGCTACGATATTCGGCAGGTATAATAGACTGGACAAAGCTAGAACAACAGAAAATAGACAGAAAAAACAGAAAACTGATGACTATCTACCATTCTTTGCACCCAAGAGCGTGCACGGCAAGATTATACCTAAAGAGAAGTGAAGGAGGTAGAGGATTAATAAGCGCAGAAGAAGCCATCAGAACCGAATGCTGCGCCCTGGGCCAATATATAAAGGAATCTACCAACCCAATCCTAAGATTGGCCTGGACCAACAATATAATAAAAGAAAACGAAGATAGCAAATCATACAAAGAGAGAATGACAGAGGAGGAAAGAACTGAATGGATAGAAAAACCTCTCGCAGGGCAATACCATCGCCAAGTACAAGAAATCCAGGACAAGAACAGCTGGAACTGGTTAAAAAGAGGAGAAATAAAAAAAGAAACAAAGGGACTAATAACATCAGCCCAAGATCAAGCTCTAAGAACCAGAGTAATAAGAGCAAGAATAGAAGGTAGAGGGGGAAATACAAAGCGCAGAATGTGCGGCCAAAAGGATGAGACCATAAATCACATCACCAGTGAATGCTCCAAATTGGCACAGAAGGAGTATAAAAGGAGGCACGACAAAGTAGCCACAGCAGTACACTGGGCACTTTGCAAACACCACAAACTCCCAAGTACAGCAGACGTATGGTACAAGCACGAGCCACAGGCAGTAGTAGAAGATGAAAACACAAAATTGCTATGGGACCAATACATACAAACAGACCAAGAGGTCCAAGCTCGAAGACCAGACATAGTAATAATAAGAAAAGACATAATAGACATAGCGGTACCATACGATTCCAGAATAATAGAAAAAGAACGAGAAAAAATAGAAAAATATCAAGATCTTAAGTTCCAAATGGCAAGATGTTGGAAGATGAAAGGAAAAGTAATACCAATAGTGATAGGAGCATTAGGAGCTATGCCACCAAAGATGGATGAATATCTAAAAAGAATTGGGTGCGACAGAATACATCCTGGCCTAATACAAAAAAGTGTGTTACTCAGCTCAGCTGGAATATTAAGAAGAATCCTCGACACTTAGGACACAGGCAGTGCCCCGTGAAGAGTCTCAAAAATAAAGACAAGAGAAAAATACCAGTAACATCAACTGTGAAACTAGTTCAATAATCATCATCATCATCATCATCATCATCATCATCATCATCATCATCATCATCATCATCATCATCATCATCATCATCATCATAATAATAATAATAATAATAATAACAATAATATTAATAATTATAATGAAAATAATAATAATGAAAAAATACTACTACTAATAATAAAAACAAAAACAACAACAACAATAATGATAATAACAATTATAAATAAGAATATAAGAATGATTATAAAAATGATAAATATAGTAATAATAATAACAATGATAATGATAATTGTGAGGCCGCAGTGGCCGAGTGGTTGGAGCGTCGGACACGAGACTGTCACGACGGCAATCTGAGTTCGAGGGTTCGAGCCACCGGCCGGCGCGTTGTTTCCTTGGGCAGGGAACTTCACCTCGATTGCCTACCTAGCCGCTGGGTGGCCAAGCCAGCCCAAGTCAGTGCCGGCCCAGAACCGGGTAAATAGAGATGGTGACTCGATAAAAACACCGGGCGGAAGGCAACGGCAAACCACCGCTCTAAATTGCCAAGAAAATCATGGAAAATCCATGACCGCCAACGTCCTTGTGGGACAGGGCACTTGAAAAAAAGAAAGAAGATAATTGTGATAATGATAATTATTATGATAATGATAACAAAAATAATAATGATAATAAAATATAAATAATAACCGTGATGATATTGATAACAATAATAATAATAGAAATAATAGAAATAACAATAATAATGATTTATAATAATAATAATAATAATGAAGATGATAATTTATAATAATAATAATGATAATAATCATGCTAATAATAATAATGATAATAATAATAATAATAAAACTAATAATAATTATGATGATGATAATGATTATTTGTACTACGACTACTATTACTATTACTATTACTACTACTACTAGTAATGATAATGATAATAATAATGATAATGATAATAATAATAATAATAATAATAATAATAATGATAATGATAATGATAACAATAACAATAATACTAATTATGATGATGATAATAATAATAGCAATAATAATAAAAACAACGACAACAACAACAACAATAATAATAATGATAATGATAATAATAATAGTGATAAAATAATAATAATAATAATAATAATAATAATAATAATAATAATAATAATAATAATGATAATGATAATAACAACAACAACAACAACAGCATAATAATAATAATAATAATAATAACAACAATAATAATAATAATAATAATAAAAAAATAACATAATAATAATAATAAAAATAATAATATATATAGATATATATAATCATAATATAATATATCAGCTAATCAATTGCATCAAGCAATAATAATAATATATATAATACAACAACATAATATAATAATGGTGACAACAACAACAACAATAATAATAATAATAATAAAAATAATAATAATAAAAAAAAATAATGATGATGATTTAGATTTATATCTCCATACATATCGGGGTTTCATTTCATTCATGGGCTGATCATTTGTGGCATCCCAAGCAATTATATTTGGGATGTGTTCAGTGTACTATGCCTATTTTTATAAGCCTGCACCTTTTAAGTATTCTTTCTCCTACATATTCCACGTTCTCTGCACAAACGAAAATTCAAGCTGAATTAGACCTGCTTTCCTGATATCTTTCAAGATATCTAATAACACAGCGAACCCAGACTGCCATAATTTTCCCACCTCGCTGCCCAAGAACAGCTCCAGACATAAATCTTGAAGCAGCGTACCAACGAGGTTCTTCTTTGTTCTTTGTTCTAAGTGTTTGGGTATCATAAACTACATTTTTTCAGGTATACTAGATTCAGTTTAAATCTAGATCAGCTATTGACACTCGTTGCACTGCTTCTCAGGAACACGGCCGTTTGCTTAGAGAAATTGTGGGATCGCAAACTGGTTCGCAACAAAACATTATCAAAGCTGTAGTACGCCCCCCCCAAAAAAAAAAAAAACATGCCTGTCAATCGCGACACTCAATCGAGAAGCCTTTTCTCCGCGAGTGCACCAACCACATTTAAATCACATGCCGCCATATTGAGGTCGTGGATACCAACACTACCAAAGTGATTTACATAAGGGTTGCGGACTCAAAAATTTTGTTTGCTATAATTCATGCGGCAGTTTTTGCGTACTCACTCCAGCGCAGGAGGAGTCTCAGTGCAACTACAGAAGGCCCTAAAGTTACTCGTGGTACTAACTTGCCACATAACCGTTTCATGCGCAGCTACAAAGAAAAGAGGGGAGAAAATAAAAGTACAGAGAAGGAAACCTAACACTGTTAGAAAAATACATCAGCGCTGTATCAGCTTTTGATACAATGTTGATACTGACAATGATAATGGTGATGATAATAGTGATGATGATGATGATGATGATGATGATGATGATGATGATGATGATGATGATGATGATGATGATGATGATGATGATGATGATGATGATGATGATGATGATGATGGTGATGATGATGATGATGATGATGATAATGGTGGTGGTGATGATCATGACGACGACGATGACGATGGCGGTGGCGATGATGATGACGATGGCGATGACGATGGCGATGACGATGATGATGATGATGATGATGATGATGATTATGATGATGATGACGCTGATGATACTGATAATGTTGGTGACGGTGGTGATTATGAAATTGTAATTTACAAGCTAGTGGCTGTAGAAAGTATTTCAGTATTTCCTTAATTCATCGTCTTCATTTCCTTACAGATTAGAACTTACGTAGCGTTAAGGTGTACGCAAGTATAAGGGCAAGAATATGTGTGGTGCAACGACTATTCGATATAGTATACCAAGACCAAACTAGTTGATCTTAATATCCCAGCTTGCGACTGCACAAATAACGATAAGGGAGAAGTAGAAAAATTAAGTATAGTTGCAAAACGACCTTGATCTTTCCTGAATCCTCGCTAACAGGCAAACTTTTACAGTAATAGCTCCCTCCTTGTTATTCCTCCTTTGTGTATGTGTGTAAGATAGATAAATAGGCAGATAAACAGGTAGACTGACAGATAGATAGATAGATAGATAGATATACAGATAGATAGATAGATAAATAATAGATAGATAGTTAGATAGATAGATAGATGGATAGATAGATAGATAAATAAATAATAGATAAATAAATAGATAGATAGGTGGATAGATAGATAGATAGATAGAGAGGTGGTTAGGTAGATAGATAAATAGGTGTACAAATATATGAATAGATAGAGAAGTGGACAGACAGTTAGCTAGGTAGGTAGGTATACAAATTTAGCAGACAAGAAAAAGCAAAGGCAACAAAACAAAATGTAATTACACGATGAGAAATGGCATTACATTCTGCTCTTCCATGCTTGCCCCACGAGCTCCTTGTTCTTTCCACCCAAGGAGCGAGGCATGCCAAGGTAGATTCCCTCAAAGGGTCTTCCAGAAAAG
>NC_051387.1:20630927-20640927 GCF_015228065.2 Penaeus monodon
GGGACTCTAGGGTGAAAAGGTATCTGAAAGAAACCTTTCTTTAAGTCGATTTGCTAAAGAATTTTCGATTTCAGTAATCGGGAAAAAATAGCTCTTTGACCCACACATTGGTTCAGCATCATTTTTTGAAAATTATTTGATTTTCCAAAGGGGTTCCCCCACATTACGCACACTGCCACCTTTTTTTTGTTTATTTACTATGGGACTACAGAAGGGGGACGTGATTTCTCGATGTTTCCCCGCACTTTCCATGTCCTCAAATTCTCGGCAAACCCGACCCAAAACCTCATAGGTATAGGGTAGGCTTCTGTCTCAAAAACTTTGGAGCTAGTAAGTTAAATAGTTGATATTTACCTTTGCAACTTTTGGTCTGTCGAGATATGTCACAAAAAATTTTCCCAAAAAGCTCTTAACGTTCTGGGTTCCTCTGGTTTTAAGGTGTCACTACTTTTACATTTTTCGATGGTCTCGGTCGGGCCCGCGACGTGGGGTGACGGGGCCGTCGCACCCCCCACTTTTGGGAAATCAGGGGGCCGCAGATGTATGCTGCGGCGGAAGTACTGCCGGTTTCAGGGATCTCCCCCCCCGAAAAGAAAGGCTTTAAATACGCAGATACTGCTGTTGTTGGAAAAGACCACCTGTTTTTTTTTTTTCCCCGTGTAACAAAAACTTCGGTTTTTCCCTGGGGCACATTCTCCACATGGGACGCACTTCCTGTGTTAGCTGTAAAGTACTCTTTAAAGCAAAAAAATTAAATGGGGGAAACCTTTTTTTTTTGATTCCCCACTTGTACTAAGTAATTATGGTCGGGTTTTTTTATCTAAAACATCAAAAGGGGCCCCTTTTCCCACTGCCCCAAATTTAATTTTAATTATGAGAAGGGGGAAAGGGGAAAAGGCATTTATCACCAGCCTTTAACTGACGACCTTTTTTTTTCCTTTTGTCTTTAGATGCCTTCTGTTTTTCCCTGAGCTTTCGCAACTCTTCCCTTAGCTATTCGCAAGTAGACGGGAGACGTTTTTGCCAGGTAAATGAAAAAAAATTACATTGTTTTAACTTCTGTTTGCTTTATTTCCGTCCCAAGCTCCCCCCCGTATTTGAAAGGTCCTCTACTGCCTTCCATAGACAAGTTCAAAGGGTGAAAAATTTAAAGAATTTTGGGAGGAACTTCCCTGTAAGCAAAGAGAAGTGGGGCAACATAGCGTGGCCACTCCTTGGGCTGCTCTGCTGCCATCCTTTTGAGCTTTTTTTTTTAAGGTCCCTTTAAAAACCTCTCACAAAGCCCCAAAACCATTGGATTAAAATGGGGTCGTTTTTATCCTTTTCCCGACAATAACAAGCACTTCCTCCATAAATTGCAGGGAAAAACCTGTGTCCCTCTATCCCCAAAAAATTTGCCTGGGAATACCAATCCTGCAGAAAATTTTCCCCCAGGGGCTTCGGCGACAGTGACAGAACTATTTTTTTGAGGGGCCCACGGGTTCTGGCCACCCCGTGCTGAAATCCCGAGTGTAAAGAATGTCTTACATCCATCACTCGCTCTCGGGGGTTTGGGTCCGACGATGTCCACGGCGCCCTCTCTCAAAGGTTGGGAAATTTCAGGGGCATAGGCTTCAGGGGCGAAAGGTTTTTCCCCGGGTCCGGGGGTCACTAGTTTTTTTGGAAAAAATATCACTAAAGGCAAAACAAAACCCTTTTAAAATCTCCTGCCCATCCCCAGGCCAAAAGAACTCTCCCCTGAATACGGCGAGCGTTTTCTTCGGGCCCATATGACCTCCGGAGCGGAGTGATAAAAAAAAAACCCAAAGGGAAAAACCAGCAAGACGAAAACCCCCGGGGAAAACGACGAACTGGGGGGCCCCCTCCTCCCATTAAACGCCTAAACCTTCCGGTAGATCCTCTTGTTTTTCTCGAAAAAACAGGTTTTTTCCTCCCGTGACCTATTTGAGACCTTTTCCGCCATCTTCCTCCGAAACTGATTCTAGTGAGGGGTCGCTTTTCCCTGTCCTAAAAACCCTGAGATTTCCCCGGGTCACTTACCGAGGGTCAGTGGAGTAAATTTCCTTCGTTTTCTTCATTCTTCTCTTTAACCGACACACCCGTTTGCTTTGCAGCATCACACCCAGTTATTTTTCCCCCTTTTTAATGTTTCCGATGATGACGTCGAAAACGGAAAACCCTAGGGCGCTAAAATTTTCCCCTGTAAAAAAAAGGACGTCTACATGTATTGTCGCCTCGGGAACATTAATAGGTGATCCGCCCAATCTTTTTAACCATTTATTTTCCTCCTCCCAGTGTATTGTTTTTGGTGGGACATAATTTTTGTTTTACAAACACCCCGAGGGAACCATTGTCTCTGAGAACCCATTTAAAGGGAAAACCACTTACGGGAACCCTGACTTAAACGAGGAGAGAGCTCTGTTTATCGGGAAACCCCGTGGAGGTAGCAGATAGTCAAATCTGTGCACGTGGGGGTTTTTTTGTTTTAGCTTCGGGACTCTCCGGGGGCGGGGGTTTTGGGGGTTTTTCCCTCACTCACACAGGCGGCCCCCTCCTTTCTGTCGGTAACCCATGAGTTTCTTGACTAACCTTTTCGCCAAGGATGCTTCCGCTTTTGCTGTGGTGGTAACTCTGCTGTGCTTTCGACTGCAGTGCTTTTTGCTTGTAAAATTTGTGGGATGAACCTTCTTTGCTGCTGAAAAAGTGTTCTTGTTTTCCCCCCTCTGTTGTTGCCCCCGTGAAATGGCCCCCTTTTTCCACTGCCTGCGAGTGTGTCCCCAAAGGCAGAAAAAGGGGCACCCCCGCCTTACCACCCTCTGCTCGGGCAGTCTTGATCTTGTGGATTTTAAAATTTGCGCAACGAATCCGGGGGGACACGACTTTTCAAGCTAAAAACCGAAAACACAAAATTCCCAAAATTCCCTTCCCCTTCGTGTCCGGCCCCCATCCTTTCCAGCCACTGGTAAAAGGTAGCCTGACAACGAACCAGGAATGAGTGGCGGGCCCTTCTCGGCGGCATCATTGCACGTTTAAAAATTAAATTTTTGCGTCGTGGGGCCCGCACCCCGTACCCCTCATAAATGCTGACTTCATCGAACATTACGTTTTGGGCACTCGCGTTGAGGCGATGGAGGTTTTCAAAGGGGTTTTTCCCATCAAACAGTTTTGGAAAAGGAAGCTTTTTTCGTGGCTTCGTCGAACGGCTAAATCGGAAAAATCTTAAAAACCGGGAATATAGGTTTTCGATTGGCTCACCTTTTTAAAAGCAGGTAACCGGATGCGGGGGAAAAGGTTTGGATGCCGGGGCAGGGGACCTCCATTCGTACCCATCTGCACGCGACCCAATTTCCAGTTGATGCCGGCAAATCCTCTCCTCTTCCTCTATCTTCAGCTGCTGCAGCCCTCAGCTCGTGCTCACGCTGTTTTGCCCCCCGCTTTTCCCGTTCCTCCTTCTCACGCTCACGTGCCTGCCCCGTTCTTCCGCCCCCTCAGCCTGACGTTTAAACGTAATTACAATACTATCGGGTCCTCAAGCCCCATCAACTTACCCTTTTCCCACATAAGCTCCTGCAGACATATTGATTGGAAAAAAGGAATTCTAGATACTCCCCTTTGAATGACCACAAAAAACAAGATAGATCCCCCAATTTTTTTAAAGGAAAACTCTCTTTTTCACTTTCTTTTAAATCCAAATTTGGGTAAAAGTCCCTTTTTCCGGGCGCCACTTTGTAAAATTTCTTATCAGAGTGTTCTTTATCTTAAGATTTCTTTTTAAGTCTTAATTCATTTTTTTTTTTTAAAACATTTTTTCCCCGGATTTTTTTTGAAAAGACCCTGACAATTTTTTTTTTTTAAATTTTCATAAGTTTTTTATTAGTTGATGTTCAATCCAAAAACCTGTATAATTGTTGGGTCACCCAAAAATTTTCACTTCCTTTTATCCATATTTTAAAAACTCACCCAAATTGTTTAGGATTTTTTTTTTTTTTCAGGGTTCTTAGCCCAAAAGGGAGTAACGGGTTTTAATTTATTTAAGAATTAGCTTTTTCTCTAACAAAAATTGAATAATTTCTCTTTTTTCTCAGGGTTTTTCTTTCCCGGGTTGTTTGGGCCTTCTGTTATTTAAGTTCATTACTCACGGGGTATTTATTATTTTCTAAAAATTTTGAAAAAGAGGGCTAGGGGGGACGATTGATGACAGCGATGCAGCTGCGGTCGGGGGGGGTAAAAGCAGTTATTTTTTAAAATTTTAGTCCGTGCTCTGGTTGTTTTTGTTCCCCGGGTTCGTGAGTCTTTGGGGAGTGAAAAGGGAATGCCCGGACTCCCCCCACCTCCCCGTTTGGGTCAGGGCGCATGCGCAAAAAATTTAACCCAAGATTTCCCATAGGGTCGTTTGGGGTTTTCCCTGGCAACAGGTATTTTGTCAGGTGTTCCATTTTTTTCCTTTTTGGGTTTTTTTCCTTTAAAAATGGGTTTTTATATAATAAACCCGGGGGGACAAAAATATTATATATATATATTTTAAAATTATATATCCCAAAATTATATATATATATAAAATATAAAATTTTTTTTAAAAATATAAAAAATTTATTATATTTATTTTTATATTTGATATATTAAAAATATATCCCATATATATTATATATTTTAAAATATAAAAATTCATATTAATATAATATAATTTTAAAATTTGGGGGAATATATATATATTTTATAAAAGAATATATTTTTTAAAATATATATATATATATATATATATAAAATTTTATAATAAAATATATAAAAAATAAAATTGGATATAAATATAGATAAAATATAATAATAATAATAATATAAAAATTTTATATGGATTTTTAACATAAAAATTATATATAATAAAATATATATATTATATAAAATTTTAATATAATTATATATATACGTATTAACCCCTATAAAAAAAGGTACAAATTAAAAAGAATAATATAGAAATATAATATATATTATTATATAAAAATATATATATAATACGTATATATCCTTTTTTAAATATGGGTACAAATAAATATATAATATTATATATATATTTTTATAAAAATTTTATATACATATTATATTTTATATATGTAGGTATATATAAAAAAACATATTTTGTATTTTATAATATGGTTATGAAATATATATTTTATATATTTTAATATTTTATAATTTTATATAGTATATAATATAAACATATTATAAATACACAAAAGGGAAAATATATAACAGGGGGAATCCCTAAATAAAAATATAATATAAATAAAATATTTTATAAAATAGTTGTACCAAAATAAAAATGTAAAATATAAATAAAATATATAAAAAATTATTTTAAAAAAAAATATATAATTTTATAGGGCGTATATATATAAAAAAAGGAGAGAGAGAGAGAGAGAGAGAGAGAGGATGCAAAACACCCACCCCACACCCCCACACAAAACACACACACACAAAAACCCCACACACACACACCACACCACCCCACACAACACAAATACACACCCCACACAAAAAGGATATAAATTATATAAATATATATAATATTATATATAATATATAATAAAAATTATTATATATATACATATATATATGTTAAAATATGTATAATAATATTTTATTTTATTATATAATTATAATATATATATATATATAAATTTTATATATATATATAATATTTTTTCTTTTAACGGTGGGTTTCATGTCGGGACCCCCCCCGCCGTGATCACAACATGATATTTTAATTTATTTTTAAACGTCGTAGGGCCCCCATTTCCTTCCCCGGAGAGTGTGGGGTTTTTAACCTTTTTTAGGAATCATTCTCTCTTTTTTTTATCGGGTTTGGGGACCAACTAAATTGGGCTGGTTTGGCCCCCCAGTGGCATGTAGCAATCGAGGGGAAGTTCCTTGCCCAATTTAAACAAAAGCGCCCCGGGCCGGGGACTCGAAAACCCCGGGAAATCAGATTGCCGTCGTGAAAAGTTCTTTTATTTCCGACGCCCCTAAACTTCGGCCCCCCGCGGCCCCCCTATATAGGGGATAATATTATAAAAATATAAGATTAAAAATATAAATAAAAAAAAAGGGGGAAAAATATATATAAAAAAGATTTTAAAAATAAAAAAAGGGTGGGTGGGGGTGTGTTTGGGGGTGTGTGGGGGTGTGTGGGGGAGGAATTTATACAAATAAATAATAAAAGAATATAAAAAAATAAATTAAAAATAGGGAATAAATAAAAAATAAAAATAGAGAATAAAACGGGTGGAAAAAAGAAAATAAAAATATTAAAATAAAAAATAAATATAAAGGGGGGGGGGGGTGGGGGTTGGGGGGGGTGGGGGGGGGGGGGGGAAAGGAAAAAAAAGGGGGAAACACAAATGTATAAAAAACAGACAACAACAAAATAAAAAATATATATAATAATAAATAAAAAATAATAAAAAAAATATATAAAATATATATCTTTTTATAATAAATAAATATAATTGGGTAAAGTAGATAAGAATATAAAATAAAAAATAATAATAAATAAATAAATATATAAAATAAATATAAATATATAAATATATAAATATAAATATATTAAATATAATATATAAAACACATAATAACACACACACACACACACGCACACCCAAACACCACACACCACAACCACACACACACCCCACCCCACACACCACACACACATATATATATATATTATAATATTAATTATTATAATAATATATTAGTAAAATACCCTTTTATATTTATATAATATATTTTAATATATATATATATATAATAATAATATATTTTAACACACAACCCCACCCCATGTAAGTATAAAAAAATATTTAAATATTACTAAATAAATTTTAATATATATTATATAATATTATTTTATATATATTATATAAATATATATATATAAAATATTTATTTATATATAATATATATATAAAATAATATTTTATATAATTTTATATATATATATATTATAAAAATATATAATAATATTTGTACTTTATATATGTAATAACCTATTTTATATATATATTATATATATTATATATATATATATATTATTATATATAATATAATTTTATGGTATGTTTTTGTATATTATATAAAAAGAGAGAGAGAGAGGGGGAGAGAGAGAAGAGAGAGAGGAGAGATGCCCCACAACCCCACACCACACCACACACACACACCCCACACACACACCACAACCACACAAAAAACACCAAACACACACCACACACACACACACACAAAACACACACAACCCCACAACCCACACACACAACACCCCACACACACACCCCACACACACACACACACATATATATAAAATATATAATATTTTAAATAAAATTTTTATATAAAATATATATATTTATATTTAAAACACACACACACACACACACACCCCCATAATTTTTTATATAACACACACACACACAACACACACACACACAAAAACACCACCCCACAGATTTTATATAAAATATAAATATAAAATATATATATTTTAAATATATATATAATATTAATATACTATATATATACATACAGGGGTAACATATATATATATATATATATTTTTATAATTTTATAGGGATAATAAATATAATATATAAAATATAATTTTTATATTTTAATATATAATATACAAAAATAATAAAGCATATATGCATTATATATGCATTAATGTATATATAGTATTTAATAAAATTCAAAAACTATAAAAATATATAATATATATATATATATAAAATATAATATATATATTTTATTTTATTTTATGTATGTAATATAATTTTATATATATATATATATATAATTTTAAAATATATATTAAAATATTATTAATATTTTGCCCCACACACGCATCCCCTTTCTCTCTCTCTCTCTCCCCTCCTCTCCCCTCTCTCTCTCTCTGTGTTTTCTCTCTCTCTCCCCCTCTCTCTCCCCTCTTTCTCTCTCCTCTCTCTCTCCTCTCCTCTCCTCTCTTATATATATATTAAAATATATAAAATTATATATATATATTTATATATATGTAAAATTTATATTTCCCCACACACACAAACATTGTGTGTATATATATATATATATTTTATATTAAAATATATATATATATATATATATTATAATATATATAAATTTTTATATGTATTATATATATATTGTGTATATATTATATATATAAAATATATTATAATATAATTTAAAATATATAAAATATATAATGTTTACATGTATATATACAAACCACACACACACACCCCAAAAAAAAAAAAACACACACACCCCACACCCCCACACACACAACTAATATTTATATATATATATATATATTATATATTTTATATATATTATATATATATATATAAAAATTTTGTATAATATGTAATATATGCATGTAATATATACAAAATATATATATATGTATAATGAATATTATTTTTTATTTTTTTATACAAAAATTTATAATATATATACATATATTTTATATACACACATACATGTATATATGTATATATGTATATCATTTTATATATATATATATATATATATATATATATATATATATATAGCGTTATAATACATAAAACACATACACACACACACACACACACACACCCACACACATATATATAATATAAAATATATAAAATATTTTTATTATAAAATATACTTTATATAATATAATATTATATATATATAATATATACATACATATAAATAATTTATTAAAATATATATAAAATTTTATAATATATATTATATATATAAAAAATATAATGCATATATGCATATATATATGTATATATATGTTAAAATATGTTTTATAAAACATTCCTAAAATAAAATTTTTTTTTTTTTAAAAAAATATATAAAATATATATATATATATATATAATTATTAATATAATTTTATATATATATCTTTTTTTTTTTTTTTTTTTTTTTTTTTTTTTTTTTTTTTTTTTTTTTCACATTTTATATATATATATATATATATATAATTAAAATAAAATTTTATATATATAAAATATATAATATATTATATATTTATGTATTATATAAAATATAAAAATATATATATATATTTTATATATACATATATATTTCACACACACAAAAAACCTCTCTCTCTCTCTCCCCCTTTTCTCCCCTCTCCCCCTCCTCTCTCTTATATAATATATATATATAATAATATAAAATATAAAATTTATATATAATATATATTATATGTAATATAAAAATTTTATAAATATATATATATAAAATATAATTTTTATAATATATTTATTAAAATATAATATATTTTATATAAATATATATGTATATTATATATTTACACCACACAAAAACAAACATGTGTATATATTGGATAAAAATAAAATATATATATATATATAATATATATATAATATATATAATATAAAAGATATAATTTGTTTTGGTTAAATATTAAATATATATAAAATAATAATATTATTAATATATAAATGGAGTAAAATAATGTATTACACCACACAAAACACACACACAAAACACACACACACCCACACACACAATATATTTTTAATATAGATATAATATAATATATTATATATAATAATAATTAAAATATATATTTACATGTACATATAAAACAATAATTGTATATAGAAAATTATTTATATAATTTTTTACATATATTTTTATATTATACATTTTAAATTTTTTTTAACACACATAACAGGTTTTATGTATAAATATATAGATTTTTATAATATAATATAATATATAAAATATATTAAAAAATAAAATAACGGATATATAAAACATACACACACAAAAAACCACACACACACACAACCCCATACCTTTTATCATATATATATTTATATATTTTTATTATATAAAATTATATATATTTAGATATTATAAAATATATATATACACATGTATTTTATATATTAATATATTTTAAAATATATATATA
>NC_051387.1:20648427-20650927 GCF_015228065.2 Penaeus monodon
GAAAAAAAGGGTTTTTTGGGGGGTCTGGCGGAGGGGGTGACACCCCTGATAACCCAAAAGAAGAAAAAAAATAGAGTGCGAAAAAAAGAAATCCCGAAAAAGACACTGATAAAAGGGCCAAAAATTTCCCTGGGGGTAAAAAAAAACAATTAAAATGGGGTTTTTTAGGGGACCGAAAATGATCAGTATTTTTTAAAAAAATTTGTGGGAAAACATTAAATGAAATTTTCCCCAAGTTGGATCGCCCTAGTTTTCCCCGGAAAAAAAATTTAAAATAATAAAAAAGGGAAAAAAATAAAAGAACGAAAGGTTTCCCGGGGAAGGGGAAAAAAATTTTAGAAATTTTAAAGGCCCCAAATTTAGGATTTCAAGTTAGGGAAATTTTTTTTTTTGGGTTAAGGGGTTCAAATTTGGGGCTAGACATCAAACAAATCATTTGTTAATAACCTTCAAAACAGGGAAGGATTCATTTTGGGCACAATATTTGGGGGGGGCATGAAATTTTTCGGAGTTTTTTTCAATTTTTTCAATTTAAAAAAACAATTAAAGTTTTTTTAAGAAATAATTTTTCTTTCATTATATTTTAAAATTTTCATAAAATTTAAATAACAGGAATTTTAAATTTTTTAAAATTTTTTTTATTCCCTTTTTTTGGAAAAAATTTTTTCATGGGTATTTAAAAATCAAATTTTTTATTGGGGCGCTATTTTGAAAAATTTTTATTAAAAAAATTTAAAAAATTTTTAAAATTTTAAATTTTTTTCAAAAAAGTTTGGGTGGGGGTTAATTATTAAGGTTAATTTTGGGGCCCTTTTGAAAATTTTAATTTATTTTTAATATTCCGTTTAAACCCCCCTTCTTTACAAAAAAACCGGGGGTTTTAAACTTTCAAAATTAAGGGTTAAAATTGCAAAGAAAAATGAATTTTTAATTCAAATTCCCGGCAATTAAACAAAATTGGGCACAAAAAGCGAAAAAAAAAAAAACCCCTTTTAAATAAAAAATTTTGGCCGGGGGTAAAACTGTGCAATAGGCCAAAAAAAAATATATAAAAATAAATTTTAATAAAATATAATAATTTATAATTAAAAAATAAATGGGGGGATAGAAAAAAATAAATATAAAACTTTAAAAATTTTAAAAATAAAAAATTAATATATTTTATATAAAAAATAATTAAGTATAACCCGGGTTTTGGGGGTGGGTTTGGGGTTTGGGTTGGGTGTGTGTGTGTTGTTGGGGTTGGTTTTGGTAAAAAAATTTTTAAAAAAAATAAAATTAAAAAATAAAATTGTATTATTAAAAAAAGGGGGTTTTTTGGTTTTTGGGGGTTGTGAGTTTGTTTGGTGTTGTGTTTATTGGTTTTTTAATTTTTTAAAACAAAAAACAACCAAAAACAAACAAAAAACCCAACAAAAAACAATTTAAAAATTTTTTTTTAATATTTTTTTTATATTATTATTTTTTTATTGTTAAGGGTTTTTTCATTTTTTACTAAAAATACAAAAAGGAAAAGGAACAATTTTTTTTCATTATCTTTAAAGGTTTGGAAAAAATTCCCCGGGCTTGGGATTTAAAAATTTTAACTAATTGGGGGGTCCTGAGGCACAAATTCTTTTGTGTAATTCAAATTGGTTTAATATTTAAAAGAAAGGTTAAAGGGGGAATGCCCCCTTTTTAATGTCGGTATTTTGTGTTTTTAAATTTCCTGCCTTTTTTAAAAAATGGTAAAATTTTGGGGGGTTATTTTGTTTTAAACTGTCTTGATGTTTAATTTATATAAAGGGGAAAATTGGGGGCCCTTTACCAATTTAATTTTTTTAAATTCAGTTTGGGGTAATATTATTAAATTTCCTTGATTCCCCTTTTCCCCCTATTTAAAAGGGGTTTTTTGAACCCGCCTTATTAAAAGGGGGGATTAAATTTTCCTTTTAAACTTGAGATTTGGGATTCCCCACCCTTTAAAACCAAAAAACAATTTTTTTTCTTTTTTTTCCTATGCTTGGGTAAATAAGATTTTTAATTAAAAAAATTTTGGGGGCCAAAGGGGGTTTAAGGGAAAACAAGGTCTAATTTTATTTTAATTAAAAATATATTTTATATATTAATAATTGGTTTTTTTTATAAAAATTTAATAATATTTAAAAGTAAATAATATTTTATTTTTTTAATTTAAATAAATTTTAAATTAATATTTTTTTTTAAAAAAAAAAGATAAAAAAATAAATTAACACATGTTTTTGTGGGTTTTTTTGGTGTGGGGTTTGGTTTTTTGGGTTTGGGTTTATTTTTTCCTTTTAAATTTCCTTAAAATTTTTAAAAGATTATTAAAAAAAAAAATTTTTTTTAATAAAAAAAAAATATATTAATTTTATTATATAAAAACTTTGTGGTGGTTTGTTGTTTTTGTTGGTTTGTTTTTGGTTTGGTTAAAATCGCCTTTTATGATTGGTTTTCCACCCACACCAAAACACAAAACCACCCCACCCAAAAACCCAAA
>NC_051387.1:20665927-20692000 GCF_015228065.2 Penaeus monodon
TTTAAATTGCGTTTTTTCTTTCCTTTAAATTAATTTTTTAAGGTTTGTACATTTTTTCCTTTCTTATGCTTTCAATTTGGGTATTTCCCCCGATCAAAAAGTTTTTTTGTCTTCTGTTTCTTAATCAATGGAAAAAGAAATCATTAAAAACTTTCTTATTTTATTAACATCTTGTTTGATATCTTGTCAAAGAATTTATCTCAAACCCCACACCTCTTCTCTTCATCTCATAATATTCCCAACACATCCACCTCACAAATAAAACTCACCCATTTTAACAAAAATAACCCCAACTCATCATATCCATTATATACATAACCCTTCATTTCTAATATCATTAATCTATCAAAAATTTACCCCACTCCCATCAAAATCCCCTCACTATTTTTATTTTTTGTTATCCTAATCATATGGACAATTATCTCTTAAAATTTTCAAATAACCAAATCAAATCATTTTGGCTTAATTCCATATTTTGAAAAGGTTATCCCCACGGTACTTTTTCCCCTTGCCTATCCCACAAAAATTTTAAATAAAAAGGGAAATCTAGGAAAGTTTTTAATTTCCCTTTCCTTAAAACCTATTTTAAATATTAAATTTAACTAATTTCAAAAACCCCTAATATTTTTTTTTTCTTTAATATTTTACTTTTACTTTTTTTACCAGGGAAAAAAAACAATTCACAAATCTGGGGTTAAAAAACAGGGTTTTTTTAGACCCTAATTAAAACTTAAAAACGCCTTTAGGCTTTGTCCCCAAATTTTTAAATTGTCCTTCCCAAAAAGGGAATAAAAAGGGGGTTTTGTAAAGTATTTAAATTCCCTTTTCATTTTCAAAATTTTACCCCCTTTTCTAATTAAATTTGTTTTTTTATATTAAATATTTTTTAAATAAAAATAATATTTATTTTTTTAAAAAGGGTTTATTTTTTTTGGGTATAAAAATTAAAACTCTTAAAGAATTAAAAAAAAAAGGGGGGAAAAATAAAACAAATTTTAAATTTAAAATTTAATTTTAATATTTTTGGAATTTTTTATGTATTTTAATTATTTTTTTTAAAAATATGTTAAAAAAAATTTTTTTAAAATAAAAAAATTTTATAATCACAAAAAAAAAACTAAAAAAACAAAATAATAAAAATATAAAAAATCTTTTATTAAATTATTAAAAAGATTAGAAAATAAAATTATATTTATAATATTATTATATAAAAAAAAAAAAATAATAAAAAAACCTATTATTTTAATATATCTATATAAAAATTTTAAATATAAAATAATATATATATATTAATATTTTTTATTTTTTTTTTTTTTTGTTTTTTTTTTTTTATATTTTTTTGTATAATATATATATTTTAATTATAAAAAAAAAAAAAAAAAAAAGAAAAAAAAAAAAAAAAAAAAAAAAAAAAAAAAAAAAAAAAAAAGAAAAAAAAAAAAAAAGGCCCGGGTATGTTGGGGGGGTGGGGGAGGGGGGGGGGGGGGGGGGGGGGGGGTGGTATGTTATTTTTTTGGGGGTGTTTTAAAATAAATATATAATATTATATTAATAAAATTATATATATAAAATTTTAAAAAATAAAATATAATAATTATAAAATATAAAAAAAATTAAGAATAAATAATAATATTAAAAAAAAATAAAAAAAAAATATAAATATAATATATATATATAATATATATTATATATATTATATACACAAAATTATAAGCATATGTTTTATAATTATTAACACACCCACAACCAACACACAATATATATTAAATGGTATTTTAAATTATATTTTAAAAAATATAATATTATATTATAATATTGGTTGGGTGTGTGTGTGGGGTGGTGGGTGGTGGGGGGTGTGGTTGTGTGTGTGGTGGTGGATATATACATAAAATTTATAAACACACACACACCCCAAAACCCACCACACACCCCCCACACCCCACCCCAACACACACAAAAATATATAAAAAAAAAAATAAAATAATAAAAGCAAAATTTTTCTATAATTTTTTTATAAAAAGATATAAGATAATACTATCATACACCAACACACACACACACCAAGATACTCAGATACACACACACACACACACACAACAAAACCAATATAATATATCTTTCTATAAAAATGCAAAATAAAAAAAATTTTTATATATATATATATAAAATTTAAAAAAATTTTAAAAATTTTTTTATATTAATAATTTTTTTTTTTTTTTTTTCTTTTTTTTTTTTTTTCAAGGCCCTGTCCCAAAGGACTTTTGGTGATCATGGATTGCCATGACACAAACAACACACACACCCCCACACCACACATATAATTTTAAATAAAATATAAATAATAAATATATAAAGGATAAAATAAAATATTTATAAAAAATATATTAAATAAATATAAATATATATATTTTATATATATTAATATATATGTGTTGTGTGTGTGTGTGGGGTTTTGGTGTGTGTGTTGTGTGTGGGGGTGTGTTGTATGATGTGGTTTCCCCCTCTTTCCTCCATGAGTCTTTTTGTGAAGAGCTATGTATCCAGAGGATCAACCCAAAAGATTGGGGATCCTTCAGGCTTATATGTAACCTGAGGACTTTCAACCCCACAATTAGGGAGTTAAAGACTGGAAGTAACACGGACACAATGAGAACATTTCATTATTTGTAAAATACAGCCTCCTAGGATGAGCGGAAGCGGGCAGGGGAAAATCTTGAATGCTTCCCCCTCGCCGTTTATTTTTTTAAATATTCATACACCAAACTCCAACACCACACCACACACACAACACCCACAAAACACCCCAACACACACCCCAACACACAAACACACACCACAAAAAAAAAAATATATAAAATATATAAAATTATAAAAATTTAAATAAAAGGAAAAAAAATTTTTAAAAAAATATATAGAATATAAATAATTAATTATAAAAATTTTAAAGATTATATATAAAATATATTTTTGGTTTATAATAATTTATGATATAATTGTAATATTTTATTATAATTATTATAATTTTTATATTATATTATAACAACAACTATTTTAAATTAATTAATATTAATTTAAATATATATTAAATATATATTATAAATATCAAAATAATATATTATTTTATATTATAATTATTTTAAAATATATATATATATATAATATTATTATTGGTTGGTGTGTGTGTGGTTGTGTGTTGTGTTTTTTTTGTGTGTGTGTGTGGTGTGTGTGTGTGTGGGGCGTGTGTGTGTATAAATATCATACAATATTTTAATATATATATTAATTATATTATATTTTTTAAATTATATATTAATATTATACATACATAAAACAAGCACAAAACAATACAACACCACATAAACACACACAACACACACACACACAAACACACACCAACACAACACAAACACAACAATTATATATTATATATAATTATAAATACTATATTATATTATTTATATATTAATATATACAAACATTCTACAAACACACACACACACACACCCAACACCACACAACATATTATGATATAATATAATAATAATATATATTTAATATAACAATAGTGGGGGGTGTGCATGTGTGTGTGTGTGTGTGTGTGTTTTGTGTGTGTTGTTTGTGTGGTGTGTGTGTGTGTGTGTGGTGTGTGGTGTGTGTGTGTGTGGTGTGGTGTGTGGGGGGGTTTGTTGTGTGTGTGCGGTGTGGTTGGTGGTTTTGTGGGGTTTGTGGTGGGGTGTGCGTGTTATGGCGTGTGTATAGTAGCATCGTTCATTAACAATGTCACGGTTGCTCCAAGCGGCCGATAAAACTTAAGAAAAGTTAATATAATTTGGTGAGAAGCTAATACCTTAAAGCCTTTTTGTTTCTTTTAAAAACATGTCCCACATTCCCAAGAAATGGGGGTGTTCTTATGTTAGCTCGAAGTAACATTTTTTAATTTTTTTGCAATTATTTTTAAAATTAGCTTTTTGTATCTTAATTCTGTTAATACTGTTATAATTTCTCTCTCTATTTTTCATTTTTCCTTTTATAGTATTGAAATTTTTGGGGAATAAGAAAAGAAGTATAAAAGGCGGGATATAAGCCCTTTTAATCAACTTTATTTACACCAGTCACGAAAATACCCCCACCGCCAACATATTTTCACACAACCACCAAAATAATTTCATATTAAATTAAGCCAATTTTGTATTCACGGTAAAAAATAATGTCAACTAACAATGTACACACAAAAACCCCAAAAACACACACACACCACAATGCACCACACACACACCCCAAAACACACACACACACACACACACACAACACACAAAACAAAACACACACACAAACACACAACACTCAAACAACCGACAACACACAAACACAAACACACACACACAAAACCACACACATAAAAAAAATAGTGTATATAATTATGTATAATATAATAATATTATATATATATATAATAATATTAATAATAATATATAGTTTTTTATATATTTATGTATGTTGAAATTTTAAAAAACCGTTTGATACTTTGGTAAAAATCAAATATTTTTTTCCATTGTGGGTTTTCTACCACCCCCTCTTCTCTCTTCCCCCTCTCCTCTTTCTCTCTCTCTCTCTCTCTTTTTTTATAAAATATATAAAATATTATATAAATAATATATATATTATGTATATTAATATATTAAATAAAATTATTACAACAACAACACAACACAAACATACACACCCACACCACAACCACACAACACCAACACAAAAACCACACAACACACCACAACACACACACGCTTTTTTAAAATATATTATATTTTATTAATTAATATTTTAATATATTATATAATATATATATATAATATTATATATATATCTGTCTGTCTGGAGCGTGCGATTGCGCATCATTAGCTGGGTGATGTGCTTTAATTTGTACCCTCACCCCTCAACACACGAAACTGGGCAAGGCTTCCAGAACCCCGAAACGTCCGGAGTTTCCCTTAAAGCGTGTATATAGGGGATCTCCTGGTTTACCAGTCATTAGCACACAATAACATCCCGCTACAGTTAGTAGAGAGTAAGTTCGTAAAAAGGGGGAAAGTATTTTCAGGAATCATTTTACATCCCATATTTCTATAACTTGGGAAATTTGGGGTTGATGCAGCTGCCCTCTAGAAGCCACATGGCCCCTCTTCAACGTTATTTTTTGTTATGAAAAAAGTTTTATGTGGGAATTTTTCGGTCCATCAACATAAATTTGCCCTCAAATCCTTCTTTGCTTGCGAAAATTAGGGCCTCTAGGAAGTTTTTGAATAACCTGTGTACATCGGGAAACCCAAATTTCGACAACTATTTTCTTTTCCCAAACTTTAATTTGGGAAACCTTTTAAAATGTTACTTTCTTTTGCCCTTCTTGGACGTTTTTCTAATAACCGGGTTAAGGTGTGTGCGAGGCGTGGTTCCCCGGGAAAGGGTTTTTGGTTTTGTTTGTCGTTTCTTCTTAATTATTTTCATTTTCTTTTATCATTTTTATATTTTTTTTTTATTATTATTATTTTTTTATTATATAGAGAGTAGTAGTACAGTACTTTGTAGTAAGTAAACATATCAATTTTACAATTATTGTTACTATTTTTTTTTATCATTCTTTCATTTTTATATTTATTTTTATGATAATTATTATTTTATTTTTTTTATTATCATTTTTTTTTTTTTTATGGGATATTTATTATTTTTACTATCACTATTTTCATTTTTTATATTATTACTGTTTTCTGTTTCTTTACTATTTTTTTTTTTTACTATTTTTATCTCCTTTTTATCATTATTATTACAATTTTAATATTTTTGGAAACCTTTTTATCATAAATTTTTTTTTCAATTTTTATTACTATTTTCATTTTCCTTATTATCATTTTTATTTTTATTTTTGAAATTTTTACTTTATTTTTTTGATTATCATTTTTTTTTTGAGGATAAGATTATATTTTTACTATTTCTATTTCATTATTTAATTTTTTTTATTATTTTTTTTTTGTTTATTACTATTTTTTCTAAAATTATTATTACTTTACCTTTTTGAATATCACTCATCATCATCACCCCACCATCATCATCATCATCATCATCACATCATCATCATCATCATCATCACATCACATCATCATCATCCTCAATCCTCTCATCATCACCACAATCATCAACATATAATGTTTTCCCAAAGTTAAAAAACATTGAAAAAAAAGGAAAGGGGGGGGGAAGCGTCCAACCCATTCGAGTATTTAATTTGAAACGATTCATATGGATACAGCTATATACAAAACAGATGTAAAATCAGCACAAAGCGTGGGGATAATGTCCCCATCATTTCCTGTTTCAAGGAGGAAAAGAAGCAAATGTATACATCTGATCGAAATATGTAGGTACATGATTCGTTAAAGAAGTTAAATACTTACACAAGTATAATTTCCATACGTAAACTGCATATTTTTCCTTCATTAAAACTGTTTTTAATAGGTATTTTCGTTTAAAAAAAAGAATAAAAAGAGTTTACATTTTTTAGATGGCCAAGATAAAGGGAGGTGGGGGAATGAAGGTGGGAAAGACATAAAGGAAAGGGGAATTCAGCATAGTGCACTTTTCTGATGACCCAAGGTCGAGGCTAACCGGCTTTTAAAAAATTACTAAAGCGTCAATAACAAGTGGATAAGTTGCCAGCTTTTCATTTGGGGCTAAAAATCATCAGACGGAAACTGCCAGCATACTTTGTTTCTTTAGTCCTTAAGGATTTAATTACTCTTCCACATTTAGCTGCTTTTAAAAAACCGATTGAAGGGTTCCTGCACTCGGAAAAAAAAAAAAAAACGGAAAAATGAAAAAAGTATAGAAAAATTGATCGAGATCTATTTAAAAAAACTTCAACGATCACGAACGGGATGGTTCATCCAAAACCCCCTATCTCACAAAAATTTTCTCGCTCTTGTGGTTTTTTTTTATGGGGGTTTCTTAGGATAGCAGAATTTTACGGTCTGTAGGTGAAAAATGAGTTGAATGGGTGGATAGAACCTTATATTTCAATGGCCACATCTGAAAAGTCAAGAATTTCATTAGGTCTATATTTTCATACCAAATTCCAAAAAAGAAAGAGAAAGACAACGGGGACAACGACGAGAGATATGGCACTTTGGTAAGATAAAATTAGGTCAATAAAAATTACAATTTCACATGATTAAATTACTATTATATATTGTAGTTCAGAATATGAACATATTAACAAATCTATCGGTAATTTACCAATGTGATAAAATATTGATTCACCATAGAATATAGATCATATACTGTATTTCTTTAACGAATATTAGCTTGATACCAGAAAACAAGGCAACAGTCTTACCTTATTATATGATAATAAAAATGTAAGCTTATTTTTAAGTAACCCAGTTATGGCTGTTAAACTGCGAGATTGTTCAGGACCTTCGGCGATGCGTACCTCAGTCCGGGCGGTGGTCTTAAGCCTCTCACGATTGTTTCACACACCTCGAGGGGAACGAGGGCTTTACGTCGGCGCGACGCTTAAAGGAGCGCCAGGCAAAAAATCATCGGTTGTCACGTGACCTATATGACTTCGCCTGTCCCGCTGGATCCTCTACCACTTGTTTATAGATATCCTGTTTTGTTTTGTGTAGCATTGCACCTTTGTAGTAAATGTTTCTTCTCTGGTGTGTTTCGTGACCTGAAACGCTCTGATTCTTAAAACGAAAAACTGACAATGGCAAAGCTTTATATCTCAGGGTCGAGCTTTTAGGTTGTAACTGCTTAGTCGCTAGTTTGCTCGACCACCCCAGTAACAAGCAGTGATCACGCGAGTGGACGACCCCTCGTCATTCGCCAGGCGAGCCACGGACCCTTGATTACGCGAGGGGTGGCCGCTCGTGATTGGTCATTCCTTGTTCGGTGATTCCTCACATTTGTGTATATATACGCCTAATCTTTACAAAATAAAAAGGGAAGATACATACGACAGAGAGAGCCAATCAGAAGAAGGATAGATGAACAGGCTCCTCCCCTCTCTCCCTGCGGTGAATCGGTCCTTAATTGGACGATTCCGAAAAGAGGGGATTTGGTTCCGGCAAGGGTGGCGGACGGGGCGTAGCGGGTGGAGCCGAGCAACGCCAAGAGAGTTAACCATGATACCATGATCCCTCGATCGTGTGGCTTTTGCATGGGCATATTAAAGAGATGCACCGCGCCCGGTCCCATGCAATCTCGGCCTCGGCTCTCCGCGTTACGCGGACGCGGTTTTACCCGAGACCGGGATTGTTGAGAGCGACGGAAGATACTGTAACACTTACTCCTTCCTTACTGATTGTCATAATTGCTTCATACGTGACACATAGCCTCAGACCAGTACGACTATTAACGCGTAATTCCTGAGGAGGAACAGCCCCACTTTAAACAGCAATCAACTCATTTATTAAAGCAAGGAATCAAGACATCCTGGTGTCGTACTTCAAACCCTGAGCTCAACTATCTGTCATATCTCTTATAAGGCCCATATCTCGTGGGTCTTACAGTTGTGTCACCAACTTTTCTGTGTATGTGTGCTGAGTGAGTCGTGTGTAGATATTGTGTGTTGCGCGTGTGTTTTCAGGGTGCGTGTGCGTATTTATGTGTGTATCTGTGTTAAACAAAATTCACGTGAGAGAGCCTGATATGTTTGCCTTGCGACTTTGTAAATTCTCAAGTTGTGATGAATGTGTCGCTTGACTGTGTGAGTCTCTCTCTTTCTCTCTACTCTCTGTATGAATCTGCGTTTTGCGAGTTTGTATGTGCTGAGTCCGTGACGTTTTTGTGTACGTTGCGTCACTGCTTATACATATTCAGAGACACACAGCGTAACGAGAATCTGAGAAGAGAAGACTCGCACGACACGAGCACGGATTGCGTAAGCCCTCGTGCGCCGGATCTGGCAATATTATGCTATTCATACCTGGAATGGGAACGTGTATTTCTTCTACACCCTCAATAGAATTTAATCTCATAGAAGTCACACACTGACTTTCTTCTCGTGTTTTTAGTACTTTCATTAATAAAATTGGTTCCAGAGTGGATCAATCACTGAATGACACCCCCGCAAACTTATACCAGTTTGTTTAAACTTAGCAAAGCTTTATAATATCTTATCCTATTATATATAATCTTATTAGAGCGCTCTGTACATCTTTCCTGAATTACTTATGCTTTCATAGTTCCTGGTCATCTTCCCCGTATCAAAATGTTTTCACTTCAACTAGACCTACTTCTGTTTCTTATAATCATTATGGCATAATGCTAATATCATAATAAAAATACTTTCATTATTGTTAGTTAACATCTTCGTCATTGCCATATCTTTGTCAAAGTAATCGTCATCGTCATCACCATCACCATCATCATCTTCACCATCATCATCATCATCATCACATCAGCACCATCTATCATATCATCATCATCATCCTCATCCATCATCATCATCATCATCATCTATCATCATCATCATCATCATCATCACCATCATCATATATCATCATCATCATCCATAATCATATCAGTAGCATCATCCCAGCATCATCACTTCATCAGCACACTCATTACCCTCATCGTCATCGTTATTGTTATTGTTATCACTATCATCATCGTGATCATTATCATCATTATAATCATCATCATCCATAATCTGAGATCATCATTATTAGTGTCATTAATAAACAATAGACTCTGTTGTAGAAGGCCTTTAGTACAGTCGGTACTTTTACTTGTCACTATCACGCACAAAAAGGTTAATATAAACGTGATCGGTAGCGGATGTCATTCAATTCGCCTCGCTGTACATACCTGATTTTCAAATTATTCAGAGGATAGACTGAACCTTTCCATTATGCACCTGAATATTTGTTTTGATGTTCTTTATCACTCCTGTACAGTTACTATCTTTATGGACTGCAGGGTAAAAACAAGTTGCACTATGTATCTGGAGTATAGAAAAAGCAAGGTTGGGACTTTTTGAGAGTCCTTAACTAAAACACTTCAAAAACGCCGGTTAATAGGCCTCGGCTACCCAAAGATAAATTGTCCTGTACGTCCAGATACACAGACAACTATAGTGTTTCTGTAACAGTATTTAAATTCTTTTCATTTTCTTGATATTTTACCCATTTTAGCGTAATTACCAATCGTGTGTTGTGTATATGCTAAATATGTATTACATAAACACATACATATCTATCTCATCTATCTATCGTCTATCTATATTTGTGTATGCTATATTCATATATATCTACTATATATAGAATATATATATTTTATTTATTAATTTGTTTTATTATATATAGAGCGATTATAGAGATTAATATATATAGATAATATTTATGGTAGTATGTTATGTATGTATGTATGTTTTTAGGTATAGAGGTATAGATATGTTAGAATATGTATCAGGACATAGGACTAGGGTACTACATACACAACACACACACCACAAAAACACTCACATACACACAACCATGAATAGATGAGGACGGGAGAGTATAGAAGAAGATCTATAGTGAATATTAGAAGAAGATATAGAGAGAGATATATGTATATTATATATATATGGTAGTATATATAAATATATAATATATATATAATAGATAGATAATATATATCCTATTATATCATATATGCTATATATATCATGTAATCATAATATATATATTATATATATATATATATATATATATATATATACTATATATATGTAATATGTATTATATATATAAATATATATCTATATTATATACTATAATATATATTATTTATTATATTATATTATATATAGAATATAATTCTATATCATATATATATGCGCCTGGTGTATGTTGTGTGTGTGTGTGTGTTGTGTAGCTGTGTGAGTGTTGTTTTTTGTGTGGTGTGTGTGTGTGTGTGTGTGTGTGTGTGTGCTATGTTTATGTGTGTGGTGTGGGTGTGTTTGCATATATATAAATATATAATATATTATATATAGATATAAATATATAATATATATATATATATATTAAATAACTCCTATATATATCTATATATATATATATATATGATGATATATATTATATATATCATATATACACATAATATGAAGCATATGTTTTATACGATATATAGTACACACACACACGAAAACACACACACACAGATGATATATAGATAAGATAGATATATGATATATATATATTATATATTTAAAATACTAGATATATGATATGTATAATATGTGTGTGTGAGTTTGTGGTGTGTCGTGTGTGTGTGGTGTGGTGTGTGTGTGGGGTGTGGTGTGTGTGTGTGCGTGTAGTAGATATATACATACATATTGATAAACACACACACACACACACGCACCACACACACACCACACACACACACACACACACACAATAACTATATAGAGAGATAATATAACTAGATAGAGAGACAGAGAATATTCATATATATATTTATAAGAGAGATATAGAGGATACATACCTATACATACACACAAACACACACACACACCAAGATACACACACACACACATCACACATCAACGACATCACACCATATGATATATTATCTTTCTATGAAGAAATGCTATAGATATAGATAGATAGATATGTGATATATCAGATATATATAGAATATATAGTATATATTATCGATAATATATACATTTTATATATATATCACATTTTTTTTTTTTTTTTATTTTCTTTTTTTTTTTTTTCAAGGCCCTGTCCTACAAGGACGTGGTGATCATGGATTGCCATGGACACACATCACACACGACACACACACCACACCACACATTATAGATATAGATAGAATATAGAGGAGTAGTATAAGATATATAATATGTGTATATGATAGATATATATATATATTATATATAAAACTATAGTCTATCATATATATATATATACATATACACTATATCTATATAGATACATATATATATATATATATGTAGTGTGTGTGATGTGTGTGTGTGTGTGTGTGTTGGTGTGCTGTGTGTGTGGGCGGTGTGTCTGTATGGATGTGGGATTTGCACTCTTTCCATCCATGAGTCATTTCTTGTCGAAAGAGCCTATGTATCCAGAGGATCAGTACACAAGGATTCGGGAGTCCTTCAGGCTTCATATGTAACTGAGGACTGTCTACAAGTCCACAATTAGAGTTAAAGACTGGAAGTCAACACGTGACACATGAGATACATTTCATTATGTTGTAAAATACAGCTCCTAGGATGAGCGGAAGCGGCAGAGGAAATCTTGAATGCTACGCCCTCGCCTCGTCTGTATATGTTAAATGGATATAGCATACAGCTACACGTCACACACACACACACACACACACACAACACCACACACACACACGCACACACACACCACACACACACAAACATCACACAACTATCATATATATATATCATATCGATAATATATATAATATATATACTATATATATAATATATATATATTATGTGTATATATATATATATATTATATATATATATATATAGATAATTATACTATACATATATATATCATATATATAATATTATAGATAGATATATATATGATATATATATATATGTGATTGTAATATATATATGTATACTATATAGTATATATATATATATATACGTATAGTAGCGATATATATTATAAGATACTACATAGATATATATATATATATTATATACGATATTATAGATTATATTATACTATATATATATATAGTATATATTATATATGTGTGTGTGTGTGTGTGTGTGTGTGTGTGTGTGTGTGTTTTATATTTTTTGTGTGTGTGTGTGTGTGTGTGTGTGTGTGTGTGCGCGTGTGTGTGAATATATAGCCCTAATCGATACATACATATATATATATATATATACTATATATATATATTATATATATCATATATTTATTATATATATAGAGTATCGTATACATACATACAGCAAGCACACAACATACGTACAACACACACATAAACACACACACACACACACACACATCATTACACATCACCAACACAACACACACACACAACATACTTATATATCGTATATATAGATCACTCACTATATATGACTATATTATGATCTGATATGTATATATTAGTAGATAGATATATGTACAGACAGTCCTACCCACACACTACCACACACACACACCACACACACACACAACATATGTGAGGAATAGAGAGATCATAGATATGAGATAGATAGATATATATGTGTATATATATAGACATATATGTGGTGTGGTGTGCATGTGTGTGTGTGTGTGTGTGTGTTTGTGTGTAGTGTTGGGTGTATGTGTGGGTGTGTGTGTGTGTGTGTGTGTGTGTGGTGTGTGTGTGTGTGGTGTGGTAGTGTAGTGGGTTGTGTGTGTTGTGTGCGTGTGTGTGTGTGTGTGGTGTTGGGCGGGTGTGCTGTGATGTCGTGTGCAGATTGTGTATGTGCGTGTGTATAGTAGCAGTCGTTCATTAACAATGTCACGGTTGCCTCCACGAGCAGGCCGCATCAGAACTTAAGTAAAAGTTAATATAAATTTGGTGAGAAGCTTAATACCATGTATAATGTCCTTTGTTTCTTTTAAACATCGTCCACATTCACCAAGAAATGCGTGGTGTTCTTATGGTAGCTCGAAGTAATCCATTCTTAAGTAGTGCCTAATTATGTTTAATATAGCTTGTTGTATCTTGAATTCTGGTAAATACTGTTAGTAGATTTCTCGTCTCTATTCTCAGTTTTCTTTTATAGTATTGTAATTTTTGAGGATATAAAGTAATAGTAAAGTATGAAAGGCAAGGGATTATAAGCGCCTTTTATCAACTGTATTACACCAGTTCACGAAAATACCTCCAGCCGCCAACATATATCACACAACCACCAGAAATAATATTCATATTGAATTAAGCCTATATTGTATTACTAGCTGGTAACAATAATGTCAACTAACAATGTACACACACACACCAAACACACACACACACACAATGCACCACACACACACACACAAACACACACACACACACACACACACATGACTACACAAACACTCACACACACACACACACGTACACACACACACACACACACACACACACACACACACAACATACAATATATGTGTATATATTTATATATGTATATATATATATATATATATATATATATATATAATAAAGATATATAATATATATATATATAGGTCTTATTTTATTTATAATTATATGAATATGTATGAAATGTTAAAAACCGTGTTGATACTTATGGTAAAAATGCAAAACTAGTTTTTTTCCATATGTGGGTTTTCTACCATCTCTCTCTCTCTCTCTTCTCTCTCTCTCTATATCTCTACTACTCTCTCTCTCTCTATATTTATATATATATATAATATATATATATATATTATATATATATATATATAGCTATATGTATATATACTTATACATTATACAACATACACACACAACACAAACATACACACACACACACCACAACACACACACACACACACACACACACACACACAACACACTCACACACACACACACGCCATATGTAGTATAAGATATATATATATATTATATTATATATATATATATTAGATATATAGTATATATATATTATATATATAGATATTTAGATATATATAATCTGTCTTGTCTGTGAGCGTGCGATGTCTGACGCAGTCATTAGCTGGTGTGATGTGCTTCTAATGTAGCATTCACACCTCAACACACTGAACACTGCGGCAAGGCTTCCAGAACACGAAGCGTCCGGTATGTTTCCTCTTAGGCCTGCTGTATTATAGTAGGGATCTCCTCGGTTTACCAAGTCAATCTAGCACACAATAACATCCCGCTACAAGGTTAGTAGAGAGTAAGTTCGTAAAGGGGAAATGTATTTTGCAGGAATCATTAGTACATCCTACATATTTCTATAACTTGGAAATTATGGGTTGATGCAGCTGCCGTCCTAGAAGCCATCATGCGCCCGCTCTGTTCAACGATTATTTTATGCTCTATGAGAAAGTTTTATGTGCGCATTGTGTCGGTCTCATCAACATACAATTTGCATCATATAATCCTTCTTTGGCTTGCGAAATTCAGGGCCTCACTAGAGAAGTTTATGAATAACCTGTTGTACATCGTGGACCGATCTAACGACAACTATATTTCTTCCAAACTTTATTGGAATCCTTTCACATATGTCTACTTTCTATTAGCTTCTTGGACGTTTTTCTAATAACCTGGTTAAAGGTGTGTGCTGAGCGCTGTGCGTTCGCCGGAATGTTGTTGGTATGTTGTTTGTCGTTACTGTCTTAATTATTATCTCATATCTTATATCATATTATATTATTTTTTATTATTATTATTTATATATTATATTAGTAGTAGTAGTATAGTTAGCAGTACTAGTAGTAAGTAGCTATCATATCATTATTATTACAATTATTGTTACTATTTTTTATTATCATTCTTATCATTATTGATTTATTTAATTGTTTATGATAATTATTATTTTATTTTATGATATCATATTTTTTTTTTTATTTTTTTAGTGAGGATGATGATTAATTATTCTTTTACTATCACTAATTGTCATTATCTTTATGATTATTACTGTAACTGTTACTTATACTATTTTTTTTTCTGATTACTATTTTTATCTCATTTTTATCATTATTATTACAAATTATTATATATTTTTGTATCTTATTATCATCATCTCTTATTACAAGTATTATTACTATTTTCATTATCCTTATTATTCATATTATTATTTATTTTATGAAATTATTACTTTCATTTTATGATTATCATTATTTTTTATGAGGATGAAGATTATATTTTTAACTATTACTATTTCATTATTTATTATTATTTATTATTGTTATCGTATCTATTACTATTTTTTCTAACATTATTATTACTCTTACCTTTCAGTAGATGCAATATCGATCATCATCATCCATCACCATCACCATCATCATCATCATCATCATCATCATCATGCTATCATCATCATCATCATCATCATCGATACATCATCATCATCAATCATCATCATTCATCATCACCAGCATAAATCATCATCATCATATAATGTTCCTAAAGTTAATACCATTGGGAAAAAAAAGGGTTAAAGAGATGGGGTGAAGCGTCTCAACTCCAGCTTCGTAGTAATTCATATATTGAAACTGCATTCATATCGGATACAGCTATATACAAGACAGATGTTAAGAATCAGCACAAAGCGTGGGGATAATGTCCTCATTCATCTTCATGATTTGCAAGGCAGGAATGAGAGCAGCGAATCGTTATACAATCTGATCGAAATATGTAGGTACATGGACTTCTGTTATGAAGTCTACAATACTTACACGAAGTATAAATTGTCCATACTGAGTTACACACTGCATATTTTTCAATTCATTAAAACTGTATAACGTAGGTATTTACGCTAAAAAGAAAGAATAAAAAGAGTGACATTTGGAGATGGCCAGAGATAACAGGGAGGTTGGGAGAGCATGAGAGCGTGAGAAAGACATAAAGCAAGAAAGTGGTAATATCAGCATAGTGCACTGCTGATGACTCAAGGTCGAGAGCTAAGCCGGCTGTAAAAAATATACTAAAGCGTCAATAACAAGTGGATACGTTGCCATGCCTTTTCATTTGACTAGATCATCAGATCGGAAAGCTGCCATGCATACTTTAGTCTTCTTTAGTCATTAATAGGATTAAGTTACTCTTCCTACATTTAGCTGCTTTAATAATACACGATTGTTATGAGGGTTCCTGCACTCAGGAAAAAAAACACGGAAACTGAAAACTAAGTATAGAAAAATGTGATCGAGATCTATTTAAAAAAAAGCTTCTAACGATCACGAACGGCGATGGTGTCATCAGACAGCCCCAATACTCATCACACATTCTCTCGCTCTTGTGCGTTGTTTTTCTATGGAGTTTCTTAGGCATAGCAGAATTTTACGGTCTGTAGGTATGAAAATGAGTTGAATGGTGGATAGAACCTATATTCAAGGGCCACATCTTGAAAAGTCAAGACTTTCATAGGTCTATATTTATCTACCAAATTCCAAAAGACAAAGTAGAATAAGACAACGAGGACAACGAGACGAGATAATGGCACTTGCGTACAGATAAATTAGGTAATATACAATTATTACAATTTCACATGATTAAATTACTTAATTCTATATATTGTAGTTCAGATATGAACATATTAACAAATCTATGGTTAATTTACCAATGATGATAAAATATGATTCACCATAGAATATAGATCATATACTGTATTTCTTTAACGAATATTAGCTGTGATACAGAAAACAAAAGGCCAAAACAGCTTACCTATATTATATGATATACAAAATGTAAGCTTATTAATTAAGTAACCCAGTATGGCTGTTAAACTGCGAGATGGTCAGGACCTTCGGCGATGCGTACCTCAGTCCGGGCGGTGTGGTCTTAAGCCTATCAACGATTGGTTCACAAACTACCTCGAGGGAACGGAGGGCTTTACGTCGGCGCGACGTTAAAGGAGCAGAGCAGGCAAAAATACATCGGTTGTCACGTGACCTATATGACTCTCACCTGTCCCGCTGATCCTCTACCACTTGTTTATAGATATCCTGTTTTGTTGTGTCGTCAGCATTGCACCTTTGTAGTAAAATGTTTCTTCTGGTGTGTTTCTAGCGTGACCGAATACGCTCTGATTCTTAAAACGAAACATGACAATGGCAAAGCTTGATATCTCAGGTCGAGCTTTTAGGTTTGGAAACTGCTTAGTCGCGAGTTTGCTCGACCACGCAGTAACAAGCAGTGATCCACGCGAGGGACGACGCTCGTCATTCGGCCAGGCGAGCCACGGACCCTGATTACGAGAGCGGCTGGCCGCTCGTTGAATGGTCATTCCTTGTTCGGTGATTCCTCACATTTTGTGATATATACGCCTATCTTTACCAAAAAAAGGGAAGATCACATAGGAAGAGAGAGCCAATCAGCAAGACGGATAGATGAACAGGTCCTCCCCTTCTCGCCCTGGCTGGTGAATCGGTCCTTAATGGCACGATTCGATGAGAGGGAGAATTCGGTTCCGGCAGGGTGGCGGACGGAGGCGTAGCGGTGGAGCCGAGCAACGCCAGAGAGTTACCCACGATACCCCATGAGTCCCTCGATCGTGTGGCTTTTGCATGGCGCTATAGTAAAGATATGCACCGCGCCTCGGGCCCATGGAATCTCGGACTCGGCTCTCCCGCGGTTACCGGACGGGCACGCGCCCCCCCCCATTGTTGAGGCCACGATGATATGTGCTTGCATGTAGCATCGTGCCCTACTAGCCTACTCTTTCCTATGCGAATTTTCGGCATTAGGATGACTCTGTGCACACCTTCTGGTGAACTGGACCCCATCTTCGGGCGCGTGCTCGGACGTGGGCAGACCTTTACCTCCCGCAGGGGAGGGTGTGTCTGGGGGGCCTTAGAAGGCCTGCCTTACGGTGTGCATAGAGTTGCCATTCTTTTGTTAGGGACTGGTCTGGCAGACCATCTGATGACTGCCACTCTTTTTTCTTTCAATAGGGCGATAGGCAGGTAGAGCCCCCTTGTCAGGCCTTCAGCCAGGTTCTGTCTAATAGCAGCTGCTAGACAGAACATCAAGTTCCCGTGATAGGAAGTACCTGGATAAAAGTTGGTCTTTCTCCCTCACTGTGATGAAATAGTCTGTGGTTGACTATTTCAGAGGGATGAAGGAACTTACTGGAACAGGTACAGGTCCCCTCTACTCTCACTGAGGTGAAACTTTGGGTGTTTCAGAGAGTAGAGGGACTCACGTTAAAACTCACCCTGCCAAAAGAACTGCCTGGAAAAAAGTCAGCTCCTCTCCCTCACTGTGATGGAAACAGTCTGTGGTTGGCTGTTTCCAGAGGGACGAAGGAGCTTACTGGAACAGGTACAGGACCCCCCTTCTCCCACTGAGGTGAAACATCCTTTGGATGATTCAGAGAGAAGAGGGATCCACCTCAAAAACCGTCCTGCCATAGGAACCTCCTGGAAAAATGTTAATTTCTCTCCCCCACTGTGGTGAAACAGTCTGTGGCCGGCTGTTTTCAGAGGGATGAAGGAACTGACAGGAACAGGTGCAGGACCCCCCTCTTTTCTCAATGAGTTGAAACAACCTTTGGGCGTTTCAGAGAAAAGAAGGGATTCACTTTGAAAAAGGGCACAGGTCCCCTCTGAGGAGCGGAGAGGAACTGCCTGGAAAAAGTGAAAGAGCTCCCTTCCTCACTGAGGGAGGAGCAGAAGTGTTCCCATCAATGATGTCCTGTAGGTGGAAGGGCATCCCCTCTGGGATACTCCCAGAGGTTGACACCTACCCACGTGTTTGCCGTGCGTGGCACCCTTGTGAGCGGGGAGACGGGAGTCCTGGAGGTTGAGCGATGCCGTGCACGAGTACGCCCTGCGGCTAGCAACACGCCTCTTTGGTCCTCTATTCTGGCAAGACAGGCGGCCTGATCCAGGCCCGGTCAGGTCAATCGGCTGGTCTCCCTCGGGAGGCTAGGGTCAAGCAGTCATGCTGCCGTTGGTACCCACACCGTCCGTGTGTACCAGTGCAATCGGCTAATTGGCTGCGTATATCCACTCATCACCCCTGTTGCTGTTAGATATTGGTTCTAGCACTCAGCTTCCCCTTGTTGGACTCCGTGGTGGGTGGGGGCGTGAGTGGATGAAGCACTGCCAAGTACATGGAAAATTCAAACCAAAATCCCCCACAGACAGACCTTACTGTTGACGACCCGTGCAAGGCCCAGACCACGGCAGCCACCCTGAAGCCTTACGTGCCTCCGGGTGGCAAAAGAAAACCCCGAGCACAGGATGACACTGTCATGCCTGCTGCCAAGATGGCAGACAAGACAAATAAATCAGGTACAAACATGTCTGTCCATCAGATTGTCCAACAGATGGACTCTCGTGCTGGCCCCTCCAGGCCAGCACCCAGACCAGGAAGGTCTCTGAGCCCCCCTCAGACGACCCCACTGACTGAATCAGGAGCACCAGCTGAACCAGCCGAAACAGCTGGTGCCTCCACGAGCAAGCCCCAAAGCCGAAAGGGCGGACCGAAACGGCCGAGGCCGGAGTCCGACTCTGATGGCGAGTCTGGACCCCCAAGGCGTTTCCCGCAATTCAAGGTCCCCGTTAAACCCGAAGGCTTCGACAATGCCTACCAGATGGTAAGGGCATTGGAGAGCCAGCGTAAAATCCGGCTGTCGATCCGGGTTGCGCGAGATCAGGGCATGATCATCGTGCCCAAAGATCAAGCCACCCTTTGTTTCCTGCAGGAGACAAAGGAGTTAAAAGATGGGAGGAAAGTGAGCCTCTCGCCACTGAACCCCGAGGAGAAGAGAGTCAAGATGGTGCTACTTGGCTTCTCAGTCTCATACGATGTGGAGGTGATAACATCACACCCACAGGTCGTGGAGGCTTCCGATTGTCGAAGGGGAAGACTCCAACCAGGCAAGTCCTGGTGACCATGAAGGTACCCCAAGCTCCACCCTTGATCTGGGTAACTGGGGTACCTACAACCTACGCACTTATGTGCCTGAACCACTTCGGTGTTTCAAGTGCCAGAAGTACGGACACCACCAGGCTAACTGTACAGCCAAGCCAAAATGTGGTGTCTGTAGCAAGGCACACAATACTGAGGTGTGCATCAAGGCACATAAAGAAGAAAAGAAGGACACAACAGCCAAATGTCCTAACTGTGCCAAGAGGCATCACGCCTGGAGCCTGGCTTGCTCTGTCAGGAAAGAGGCGGCCCTCAAACGGCAAGAGGTTGCTAAGAAGCGACCAGACTTTGTTCCTGCCCCCCCAGGCACCTACGTCTGGGGGAGGAACAAAAGCGAAAAGGCTTCCCGACCTCCTAAGAGGAAGGAAGCTGCCCCCCAGCCGAAACTGGAGATCTCCGACAATCAGGAGTTCCCCCAAGTAAAGCAAGTGCAGAGGAACCACAGGAAGAAAGGTCCCAACAGCACCACACGGTCCTCCCCAGACCCAGAAGACATGTTCTTCGACGAGGGGGACATGTCGATCCTGATCACTGCTGTGGTCACAGCAGTGGCAGTATCCTTGTCCAGGACCGAGGAAGAGGCGGATAAGGCAGTCAATGTTGCCATGACGACACTGAAACAGACCGTGAAAAGCATAAAGGGAAGGAAGATGGAGAAGGCCAAATCAGCCCAATCCTCTCCCTCAGCCCAGGTCGAGACTCCCCTCCCCTCTCCAAGCCAGGCTATGCCCTCACAGGCAGAGCCTAGCCAGGCCATGCCCTCACAGGCAGAGCCTAACCAGGCTGATTCAGTGCCACAAGCCGAATCAGAAGAAGCTGAGCCTGCCCAGGCAAGGCCAGCCAATGCACAGAAACAGCCTGGCCCGAGAAAAGCCAAGGACGAAAAGTCAGAGCTACCAAAGGCTCTCCACCCCCAGTGGATCCAGGGATAGCCTGACAGCCGAAAGAGAGTCCTCAAGCAGTGAGGACCTCACAATGGAGTTGTCAGACTCCGACCGTCAACCCGAATGTGACGATGTCTCTGATGTAACTATCAATTAGTAACATCATGACACGCAATCTAAGTATTCTGCAGTGGAACATCTGTGGCTTCTCCTCAAGGAGTGCCATCCTCCACGCAATAGTGCGATCAAGGAGCATTGACATCGTCATGCTCCAGGAGACATTATCAGCGGAAGCTGTTCGCTTCTCAGGGTATCACGTCTACGTGCTGCCACGATCCGATGGCAAAAGAGGCCTGATGACCCTGGTGAAGGCAACAATTCCCTGCTCCGCAATAGCCGATGCACCGCACTGTGGAGAAGATGTTGAATCTCTTGCCGTCGAGATTCAACTGGCCGGGGAACCGTGAAATTGTACAATGTGTACAGCAGGCCACACTGTAGTAGCTTAGACATCAGCCAGGTATGTGCTTCCGCAGCACACGACCGAGTGATCATAGGGGGAGACTTCAATGCACACCACCCCATCCTGGCTCCCTGCAGGGCACCGGATGCGGCTGGCCGTCACATAGCCAACGTGCTCGAGACATTCCCCGAGATCGCTCTCCTCAACAGCCAGGAGCCAACGCATGTGAGAGGAGGGGTCCTAGACCTCACCCTGGCCACTGCGACTCTGGTGGAGAGGATTGGCTGGCGTGTCGATGAGACCGTCACTAGTGACCATTATGGCACTATAACAACCCTCATGGATAGTGGCCCAGCCGAAATACCACGACCGAATCCAAGATGGAAAACAGACAAGGCCAACTGGCAGGCGTTCCAGAGCGCCTTGGCCGCTGTCTGAGAAGCAATGAACCCACACAGAGCGAAATGTGGAAGTGCTACAAGCCAGACTTGTAAATGCCATTGATGAGGCAGCCTCACTGACCATACCCAAAACTCGGCCTGGGTCCAGGAGTCACAAGGACGCCTGGTACTTCAATGACGAGATTAGGGAGGTCAACCACAGGGTAAACATGTGCCGAAAACATTTCCGAAGGCAAAGAACCCCCGACAACCTAGCCCTCCTAAGGGAGGCTGTAGGGATGCCAAGGAAACTGCCAGCAGAGTGAGGCAGGAAAAGTGGCTGGAATGGTGTGAGTCTTTCGATCACCGTACCACCCTCTCAGAGCTATGGCAACGGGTCAAGCGAGCCACCAGCCGCTCAGCCCCGAGATGCACGCACCACGACCCCCAGGCAGAGGCCAACAGACTGGCGCAAGAGTTCTCTTCGAGAACGAGCAGCGACAGTCTGCCAGCCGAATTGAGGGCAAGACAAGAACGCCTACAACCAGACAGACTTGCTCACATCAGAGAAAGGGCAGCCGAACCCGATAACTCAGACGTTATCTTTTCTCTGAGGGAACTAAGAGATGCACACAAAGCCAGTTGCAACTCAGCCCCGGGCGATGACGGGATCTCGTACCCCATCATCTCCCGCCTGGGACTGGTAGGTGAGCTTGCATTCCTGCAACTCATCAACAGGTCCTGGGAAACTTCCACTCTACCCCAGAGCTGGAAGAGGGCTACCATAGTTCCCATCCCTAACCAAAGGAGCCGGGGAAGTACCGCCCCATCTCTCTCCTCAGCTGTCTGGCCAAGACTGCCGAGAGGATGGTACTGAACCGGCTCCAATGGAAAATGGGAGCCCCACACGAACACCTCCACGGGTTCACCAGGGGCATGAGCACAGCGCACAGCATAGCCACGCTCTTGAGCACAATAAACACGGGCGCATCTGTGGCAGTATTCCTTGACCTGGAGAAGGCTTTCGAATTGGCAAGTCCTCTTGCCATTCAGGAGAGCCTGATCCAAAAAGGAATCAGAGGTAAGCTCTTGGCTTGGATAGGTGACTACTTTACGAATAGAACAGCCAGAGTCAAATTCCAAGGTCACCTATCACAGCACATGCCACTAGAAAATGGAACGCCACAGGGTGGGGTTCTCAGTCCAGCCCTTTTTAACACACTAATGTCATGTATCCTCAACATAAACCTCCCAGTGGGGTGCAAGATCATCTCCTATGCAGACGATCTTGCTATCATCTCCACTGGAGCACATTGCCTAAACAAAGCCCAGCGTTGTCTGGACTTGGTATCCGAGGAGTGTTGCAGGACAGGACTAAAGATCTCTGCAGCCAAATCCAAAGCCATGGCTTTGAGACAGAGAGTTCAAGGCACAAGTCTGAAATCCAGGGAATGGACTTGGAGTGGGTTCAGGAATACCTGTACCTTGGGGTAAGGATAGACCGGACCCTCTCCTTCCGCCAGGAGGTCCAGTACCTGCTTGACCGAACAAAGGCAAGACTGTCTGTCATGAGAGTAATGAGTGGAAGACGCATAGGGGCCAGACACAGAGTACTAAGATCATTCTACGTACATGCTGTTAGGCCCATTGTAGACTATGCCTCCCTCGCTCTGATTGGCATCAAGAGAAAATATAAAGACCGATTGGAGACAGTCCAAAACGAAGCCGCCAGGGTCATTCTGGTGCCCCAAGGTGGGCGAAGGTCCTCAACCTCCTAGTGGAGACAAACCTTCTCCCCTTGGCCTCACGAATTGATCTAACGGCAGCACAATTCTTATCAAAGGTCATCCAGGCTCCCAGGAACACAAGCCTAAGACACAAAATAGTCAGACGCCTAGAACAAGATAACGAGCTGTTTGCAAACAACTCCTGGCTGTCTCACACAGCCAGGGTGCTAATACGCCATCAGCTCAAAGAACCACTACTGGCCAAGGGCATGGATCCCCACACCCTGACTTTGTCGAAGCTCCGCCGTGGGCACAAACCTCGATAGAGTTCTCGGTCATGAGACTGGCAAGCAAAAAGAATGAATATTGTACGCCTAGCCTAAAGGCAGAAACCCAGAGGGTCATTGCAACCATCACCCCTCCGGGGAGCCTAACATATTACACAGACGGATCGGTCGATCCCTTGACCCACACTGCAGGCGCCGGCTTTGCAGCAAGGGATGCCACAATATCCATGAGGGTAACAGACAACGCCTCCTCGCTACAGGCAGAGGTAGTTGCTATCATGGGAGCACTGAGACACGCGTCCAGGAGAAAAGGACACGTGGTCATACACACAGACTCCAAAGGAGCCGTCGACTGTCTTCAGCAGCGCTCACCCACTGACAACATCTACCTCCTGACAACCATCGGCACAATAACACAAAGGATGCTTGCTCAGGGTAGAAGAATTATCATAAACTGGGTTCCCAGCCATATAGGGATCAGAGGCAATGAGCTTGCTGACAGATTAGCCGAAATCGGCCGGGTATGCCCCCAAATCCCATGATAATACATCAGAGCCGAAATTTACTTAGGAGGAAGTGTACGGTGGCGGCCAACTCCTTCCTCCTGCAGCTTCACAGAGAGGAAACGAGACATTCCCCCTCGGCCAGCTGGTACTCAGATGCCACAGGCTATGAACCACTGGCACTCTCTGAAATAAACAACAGAGGTACCGAAGTCATTCTGCACAGAATGCGCCTAGGTTACCACTGTGCATGGCAGATCATACAAACCATAGAACGTGAAGAGAGGTGTTGCATGCATTGCGGCGAGCCGAACGCCACACTGATACACTACTTGGAGAATTGCGTGCACACGCAATTCCTAAGACAAACCCCACAGAACACAGCCGTCGTGCTGGTAAAGAGATTATGCGAGATGCTTACACCACGGCTACAGGAGCGCCTGCTGGCAATCCCACCGCCACGGTAAGCACCGAGTGTCAGACCAACAAATGAGACAGCCATAAAAAGCTGACACAGGCCGGGCCATAAGTGAAAGGCCCGGGCGAAGCTATCAGAACTTCGCAAATCTCAAGCAAGCAAGCAACAAAATAAAACACTTGCAGAATCGTCACCACTTGTTTAATTATCCTCCTCAGCTCTGAAGAAACTCTGCAGTTAGTCACGGCTACATTGGTGACCTCGGACTTCGAGCAACGGCATCCGCCCTCCTGCAGCCACTCCGCCCTTCAACATGTCCGACGACACGTCAACCAACAACCCTCCAGCCGCGGCAGCGCAAGTCAAGCTCCCCATCTTCTCACCGATCGACGCTCCCAGCTGGTTCCTGCGAGCTGAAGTGCAATGTCGCCTCTCAATGCTATAAAAGCTTCGCATATTGGACTTATCCTTAAGAGTGTAACTAACCCCACTTCCCAAACCACGTCCTCGCGGCCCCTCCAGATGAACTTTCCCCCCGCATCGCAGAGAGATTGATATCCAAGTGCGACACTACCACCAATTACGATGATCTGAAAACTTTCCTCCTGCAGCGCTTCACGCAGCACAGCTCCAGCTCGCCAAGCAGCCCTCGGCGACCAGAGACCTCGACGCCTTGCTCGAGATGAGCTCTGGCAAAACTCCTCCGTCGTCACATTTACAGCCTCTCCAGGCCTGTCCCATCCCTCTCGCGAGCGACGCACACCTAAAAAA
>NC_051387.1:20692100-20694600 GCF_015228065.2 Penaeus monodon
AGGGCTACTAGCGCCCGTGGCTCGTCTGCGAATGGCGAGCAGCACCCACTCGCATGATCACTGTTTGTTACTGCGGGGTCGAGCAAACTAGTGACCACGCAGTTACAATACTCCCCCGTCAGCGAAGATGCCCCATGGCACGTGGTAGGGGCGGCCCGCTCTGGAAAACCGTACTGAAGATACGCTGGCTTTAGACGATCTATCGAGATCCAGTCATTGGCGCCTTTAATTCGCAGCAGGAATGTTTTCTCCTTCCTCTCAATGACTTTGTATGGGCCGGAGTAGGGTGGGGTAAGAGGAGGCGTGTGGTGCGTCGGTGCTACGGAAACATACTTCGTCGTGCGTAGATCTTTGGGGACGTAACGGTGTTCGGGGGGGCCTGTAGGTCTGTTTGCAGGGGGCGAACTTCCTGGCGATGCGTCGTAGTCTGGCGATATCATCGCTGGATGGAGTATTGGGGAAGAATTCGTCGGGAACCACGAGGGGGTCGCCGAAAACCATCTCTGCGGGGGAGACGTCGAGCCCTTCCATTAGAGTCGTTCGAAGGCCGAAAAGGACCCAGGGAAGTTCCGAAAACCACACTGAGTTGCTACATCGAGACATCAGGGCAGCTTCAGGGTTCTGTGGAATGCTATACCATGCCGTCAGCTTCCACGTTGTAGGCCGTGGTGTGATGGATGGAGGTGTCCAATAGCTGCCTATGGACGTCCAGAGCTGCGAAGTGAAAGAGGTGCCTCGGTCGGACGTTATGTGGGCAGAATGCCGGATCTCGAAATCCACCCAGAGAACAGAGCGGTGGCGACGGAGGCGGAACTGGCGTTGGACATAGGAATAGCTTCAGCCATCTAGTCGAACGGTCCACTATGGTGAAGAGGTAGCAATGTCCTTCTGATGGCGGTAGGGGACCCACTACGTCGACGTGGATGTGTGCAAAACGCTGGTGGAAGATCTGGACCCGTTTCGGTATGTTCGCTGAACTTTGGAGTTTGACAGGCGGTGCAAGATCGAACCCAGTCCTTTGCGTCTCTGGAGATGCTGTGCCACACGAATCACTGCTTTAGGTGTGCTGTCGCTCGTCGAGAGGGATGGGACAGGCCGTGGATGAGGCTGTAAATGTGACGACGGAGGGAGTCTTGCCAGAGCCTTCATCTCGAGCAAGGCGTCGGAAGGTCTCTGGTCGCCGAGGGGCTGCTTGGCGAGCTGGAGCTGTGCTGCTGTGAAGCGCTGCAGGAGGAAAGTTTTCAGATCATCGTAATTGGTGGTAGTGTCGCACTTGGATATCAATCTCTCTGCGATGCGGGGGAAAAGTCATCTGGAGGGCCGCGAGGACGTGGTTTGGGAAGTGGGGTTAGTTACACTCTTAAGGATAAGTCCGATAGCGAAGCTTTTATAGCATTGAGAGCGGCATTGCACTTCAGCTCGCAGGAACCAGCTGGGAGCGTCGATCGTGAGAAGATGGGGAGCTTGACTTGCGCTGCCGCGGCTGGAGGGTTGTTGGTTGACGTGTCGTCGGACATGTTGAAGGGCGGAGTGGCTGCAGGAGGGCGGATGCCGTTGCTCGAAGTCCGAGGTCACCAATGTAGCCGTGATTAACTGCAGAGTTTCCTCAGAGCTGAGGAGGATAATTAAACAAGTGGTGACGATTCTGCAAGTGTTTTATTTGACAAAGATTAGGCGTATATACACACAAAGGAATCACCGAACAAGGAATGACCAATCACGAGCGGCCACCCCTCGCGTCATCTAGGGCGTGGCTCGCCTGGCGAGTGGCGAGCGGCCATCCACTCGAGATCATCGCTTGTTACTGCGGGGTCGAGCAAACTAGCGACTAAGCAGTTACAACCTAAAAGCTCGACCCTGAGATATAAAGCTGTGCCATTGTCAGTGTTCGTTTTAAGAATCAGAGCGTTCAGGTCAACGGAAACACACCAGAAGAAACATTTACTACAAAGGTGCAATGCTACACAAAACAAAACAGGATATCTATAAACAAGTGGTAGAGGATCCAGCGGGACAGTCGAAGTCATATAGGCACGTACAACGAGATTTTTGTGTGTGATGTGTGTGTGTGTGTGGTGTGTGGTGTATAGTGTGTGTCTGTGTGTGTGTGGGTGTGTGTGTGTTGGTATGTGTGTGTGTGTGTTTTGTGTGGTGTGGGGGTGTGTGTGTGGGGGTGTGTGTGTGTGTGTGTGGGGGTGGGGGTGTGTTTGTGTGGGGGGGGGGGGGTGTGGGTGTTGTTGGTGTGTGTGTGTGTGTGTGGTGTGTGTTGTGTATGTGTGTGTGTTTGTGTAATATTGGTTGTGTGTGTGTGGGCTTGTGTGTTTGTAATGTGCGTGTGTGTGAGTGTGTGGTTGTGTGTGTGTGTGTGCTTTGTGTTGTTGTGTGTGTATGTATGTGTGTGGTTACCTACCTCTCCTGGATCTAGTATATTGAACTTATTTGCAGATGTATGTAATTTTTTTTTTTCTCGTGTTTTTTTTTTTTTTTTTGTATCAGAAAA
>NC_051387.1:20712100-20714600 GCF_015228065.2 Penaeus monodon
ATATATATATATAGTTCCCACACACATACACACAAGTACACCACACAGACACACACACCACTACACACACACACACACACACACACACACACAACACACACATACACACACACACGCACACACACGCATGCACACACGCACACACACACATATATATAGATATATATATAATATATATATATACTATATATATATATATATCTATATTACATTATATGTATATAGATATATATATATATATATATATATACATATATATTCATATGTATATATGTTAATAATATGTATCCTTGCATATATATTATACACACGACACACAATCACACATATATATATATATCAATATATAGTTATATAATATATATATATATATATATATATATATATATATATATATATTTATATATTGTATATATTTAATAATATATATTTATATATCTATTATATATATACATATATATAAATATATATATATATATATTTTAATATAATAATTTATGCATCTATTATATATGTTTATATACATAGTATATATAATATATATATATTTTTAAAAAATAAAATTTAAAAAATTAATAATTTTTATATATTATATATATATACTATATATATATCTTATGTATATATTATATATATATATAACGATATATATATATAATAGATAATTAATAGATATTATATATATATATATATATACATATATATATATATGTATATATATATATATATATAATATATATATAGATATATATATACATATATATATGTAATAATAATATATATATAATATATATATATACATATATATCTTATATATATTTAATATATATATTATTATAGTATATATATATGTATAATATATATATATACATATATATATATATATATATATATATATATATATATATATATATATGTGTGGTGTGTGTGTGTGTGTGTTGTCTGTATGTGTGTGGTGTGTGTTGTGTGTGTGTGGTGTGTTTTTTTTGTGTGGTGTGTGTGTGTGTTTATTAAAGTGCAATATCTAGCTAGCTAGTATATGGGACTAATTCAACGGACAACTGGTTCCTGCATATACGCCTGAATGCATAGCAAGTTACACGAATCATTTGGTGAACTTTGAATGTTATGAAATAAGGACAACGGAACCTCAATACATGTGTATGAATATGGTTTAAACAGATCGGAAACTCTTCTACAAATAAGGGCAAGCGATCACAAGGGAGGATTTCCCCTGCCAGTGTTTTGGGGTTTTCTCTAAAAAGTCTCTTCCAGGGCAGTTTCTTCGAGCTGGGTCATTTATGCCATATGTTGTTTTATATATATTATATATATATATAATATATATATATAATATTTTATATATAAACACACATATGGCATAAATGACCCAGCTCTACGAACTGCCCTGGAGAGACTTTTTAGAGAAAACCCCAAACACTGGCAGGGGAAATCCTCCCTTGTGATCGCTGCCCTTATTTGTAGAAGAGTTTCCGATCTGTTAAACCATATTCATACACATGTATTGGGTTCGTTGTCCTTATTCATAACATTCAAGTTCACCAAATGAATTCGTGTAACTTGCTCTGCATTCAGTGCGTATATGCAGGAACCAGTTGTCCGTGAATCAGTTCCCATATAACTAGCTAGCTAGATATGCACTTTATATAAACACACACACACACACACACACAATAAAAAACACACACACACACACACACACACCCACATAAGACCAACACACACAACACCCAACATATATAGATATATATATAATAATAATATATTATATATATATATATTTATATATATATATATATATATATATATATATATATTATTGTATATATAAATATATATATATAATATATATATATATATAATATATATATGTATATATATATATCTCTATTATCTATATTATATATATATATACTATCTTCTATGTATATAGATATTTAGATATATATATATATCTCTATATCTCTATATATATCATAGATTATAACTGAATATTTAACTCTATCTATATATATATATCTCGCTATATATATCTCTATAATTATTTATATTATCTATTTATATAGCTATTATATATTCTATCTTAATAAAAGGAGTATATAATATCTCATAATACTATATCTCTTTATAATAAATATTTATATTCTATTATATATATATATAGGATATCTTATATATCTATATCATAATATATCTAATATACATATATAGATATATATATCTATATATAAGTATCTATATATCTATATATCTATCTATATATGCTATATATGTATATACACATATATCCTGATGCTAAATATATATTATAAATATATACTATCTAGTATATATCTAGATATATCTTTCTATCTTTTATACTATATCTTTATCTATCTATTATATAATATAATATATATATATATATATATCTATTTTTATAATATATCTTCTAGATAATAGATATATATATGTTTATATATATACTAGATATATACAT
>NC_051387.1:20719600-20727100 GCF_015228065.2 Penaeus monodon
GAACTGGAAAAAACTAATAATGAAAGAGCAATACAGAGGAAGTGAATGGGTAGATTTACCTGGAACAAACAGTAAAATCTGGCAATGAATCAACGAAAGAAATAGAAGAATATCAGCTGGAGGTGGTTACGAGAATACAACCAATTTTTGCCAAAGAAATCAACACCTTTAAGTTTATAGACGAAAACCGTAGATGGAGAGATATTGCGAGAACCTGACATATGGAGCAGATACATGCATACTGTCAAAGAGAGAGAGAGAGAGAGAGAGAGAGAGAGAGAGAGAGAGAAGAGAGAGAAGAGAGAGAGAGAGAGAGAGAGAGAAAGAATAGGCAAAAGTAGTATGATATCACCAGAGCCAAGAGAGGGGAAAAAACTAACATCGCAGACAAAATACAGAAGACGAAATATCCGTGGGATGGCCATGTAGCCAGATTGGAAAACGAAGATGAGCGAAAAAGGTCCGCGAATGAGTTTATGAGAGTCTGTGGGTATCTAGACGGTTGCAGATATGTATGTATGTGTGTGTGTGTGTGTGTGTGTGTGTGTGTGTGTGTGTGTGCGTGTGTGTACGTGTGTGTGTGTGTGTGGGTGCGTGCGCGCTAGTGTGTGTGTGTGTATTCACATTTTTTCTGATAATAACAATGGCAGTAATGACAAAAAATAGCAGTGACGATAAAAAATGAAATCGATTGACACTGATACCATAAATTTCACCTTGCGTAAATACCAAACATTCAGAACTGTGGATTTTTAGGTCACCGATTATGATATCACTGTATTTTATATTGCTGACATACACTTAGCTGATATTTTCCCATAAGTGGCATCAGCAGGAGTAATTCCAAACAGAAAACACATTTCAGAATGTATAAACCCAAAGGAAAAATAATAAAGCAACGCAAGGATTACCCGAAGAACCAAAAATACCTTAGATAATACCGAATGCTCCAAGGCAGGATCGTCAGAGTCAGAATTAGTGTCTTGTCCAGTGTCAGCTTTGTGTCTGACTGACTGACCAGAACAGAATGTCACTTCAGACTCAATAAACCTGCGAGGAAACAGGGCATGGATTCATTGACGTCAGCGATATATGTACATCCAATATCGGCAGTAGCGTCACAGTACTTCTGAATTAGGAAGTCGAAGTGACAAGATGTCACAGTACTAAATGGCTATCATGATATATATACCTGCGATAATACCATTAGTAACTGCAATCAAATAATATTGATAACAAGAATAGAATTAATAAAAATGTGATTATAACATATGAAGAAAAAAATGACATCGATATTTATAATCATTGTTACTGGGATAGCAATATTCATGACAATAATGATATTAACAACAAAAATAAATAATAAAAAATGACAATTGCAATACCAGTAAGGATAATGGTGATGACATTATCAGCTGCATTCATAGCCTTATGAAAATAATGATGCTGATATTGCCGTAGACCCCGAAGGCTTAGTCATCACCACGCGAACAACACGGGGCGAAGCGGATGCTATATGAACGGGTGAGACAAGTTAAGACGAGACGCCAAAAATAGAATAACGTTGCAAGGATTCCAGGCGAATTCCACACAAAATTACGGTCATCAGACAAGCACAAAAAACAGAAGCGCCCTATGTCCCGCAAAGTGCAAATCATGTGGCGGAGGTGACACCGACGTGATAGAACCAATAGAAGCAAAAAAAAATCATGAGTGCGACACAATAATCAGTTCTATCGATCGCAATATCGATCACAGTGTATCAATCTGGAGCGAACAAAGAAAATTAAACCGGGTGGGCAGGTAGAAAAAAGATAGAAGTGATAAATCATGTTATAAAAATTAGATGGGACATAGAAAAGTCCAGATGCGAGTATTTTACAACTATAAAAAATAACCAGGAAGAAAATAAAATGACGGGGAACGTGGGCTAAGTTTCGGAGTTGCGTCCAGTAGCTGTGTTCGTCTCGGTAAGCCCGTTTGAGGTAATGGGACATAGTGAACAAAAACTAGAAATGGAAGACAGTAACAGTGCTATTCGGGATTAGGAAGAAATTGAAGATTTTTATGAACTTATAAGGAAACAACTTGATGCAATTTAACAATGTTATGGAATGTTGTGTTATTGGTTAATGGTTAAAACAAATAAATGTGCTAGACATCACAAGCATATATCAGTATTGTGTTAGATATATCTTCTTCATTAACGACGGAACGAGATTTATTTTTTGTCTATCTAGTATTTGCTTTTGTCATGATTATTATTTTTACTTGCTTGATGTTTGATTCATTTATTCACATAAAAATACAACTTAATTTGTGTTTGTTATAATGAACTATTTGTCTTTCTTATTATCATTAATATTTTGGTATAATATTTAATTCACTGAACATGGTTATTTAAATTTTACTATTTGTTTCTCTGATGATCATTATTCTTTTGTGTAATATCTAATTCGTTTATTAACGATGATATATTTAATAATTAATTGCTTTTATAATAATCGCTATTTTGTGTTATAATATTTCATGCATTAAAATATGATGTAGTTTTGAATGTTGATTTTGTTTTCATCAAATGTCTTGACTGTTAATTATATAACGGTAAGTCGCGGCCCTGTAGCTGTATGTAATTTTATTATATTGCATTGATAATATTCAGTTAAATTTCTTGATTCTTTACAAATATTTAACTCAGTCTTTGAACTGCAATGATTAAGAGTATTAATATTGTCACTTTGAAATCATTGATTCATTATTTATTCTATAATTCATGAGAACCAATAAACATTTATTAATCTTACATAATAAGTCTTGTAAATGAAGATCTTTTAATAAAATATTGTGCCTAGGGGGCTATGATAACATGTGCATATATGCTTATATATATATATATTATATATATATATATATATATATATATATATATATATATATATATATATATATATATATATATATATATATATATATATATATATATATATATATGTGTGTGTGTGTGTGTGTGTGTGTGTGTGTGTGTGTGTGTGTGTGTGTGTGTGTGTGTGTGACTATCTGTCTTTCTAGTGATCTGTTTATCCACACACACACACACACACACACACACACACACACACACACACACACACACACACACACACACACACATATATATATATAATATATATATATATATATATATTATATATATATATATATATATATATGTATATGTCAGGTTCATTTTTCATATACGTAAAAATGAGACGTATCAGAGGCACCAGAGGCCAGAGCAATGTGAATTCACTCCTGGCAGGTCTAAAGGTCTCCTGGACCAGGACCAAGATCCAGGAATTAGGGAGCCTGCTAGAACTGTTCAATCGGTAAGTGCTTGCAGTGAGGTCAATGAGGTCACAGAGAGCTTAACATACCTTGGTAGTGTAGTTCATAACTCTGGGCTATAAGTCAGTAGACAGAATGGTCTGGCAGCAAGGGTCATGATGTCACTCAACAAAAGTATTTCGAGATGTCGGTACCAGTGCAGATGCTACGTGTCTTCAAGGCCCTGACGCTGCCAGTTTTACTATATGGTAATGATACTTGGACGATATCCTGTGCCTTGGAATCTCGTCTTGATGCCTTATGTAATAGGTCCTTGCACTGGATCACTGGGATAAAGTTGGCGGGACCACATGTCCAACTAACTGTTACACCATCAGACTGGTATAGGACCTATTACTTGCACAATCCGCGATCGCCAGGTGCCTGCATACGGGCACCTGACTCGTTTCCCACAGGATGGTCCTGCCCAACAGGCTGTCTCTGATCGAGACAACCCTGGGTGGATCAAACCTGTCGTGAAGAGCTAGAGATAGGCCGAGCCCCCTGGCGGCTCACCATGTGAAACCATCGTAGGTAGAAACAGAGTGGATGCCGCTATGCGCTTCCGTCGGGATTAGCTCCCCAATAATGATGATTATAATAAAAATATATTTTTACTTCCGCAGTGCCGCCAACACCCGGGATTTTGGTTTTGAAGGAAACCCCAAGGAAATCCCTACATTTTATTTTTTTACTTAAGACAGGATATGAGTAGCATGACTCCGCAGTTATTAGGCCCGTAGAGAGGCTTGGTTTCCCCCTCTCTGTCTATTAAAGGAAGTTAATAATTATTGGTTGACAAAACCCAGCCTAAATGAAAGATTTATTTTTTGTAATTCAACATAAAGCATCTCTTTCTCCCCCAAAACCTGTGAATAATTTTCCTTGGGTTTCCTTGAAGAAAAAACAGATAAATATAACTAGAATAATAGAACACTATGTTCCCCTTCAATCGACTGACTATTTTCTTTAGTGCCTGGGGTTTCCCGTTCTTTATTCCACGATATCTGAAGGTATTATTTTCTCCACTAAAGTTTACCTTAATTTAGCTTAACCCTCCTAATGATTGCTAGTTAACAAGAAACATGCGTTCCCTTTATCAAACAAGAACACGAAAAAATATATATATATATATAAATACTATAAATAATCCCTTACAGGTCGAAACAGTTCTGCCTCATGTCACTTCTTTTAGTTGATTTATTTTTCTGAATACCTTCGCATAACGATCGCAACAATTTTGGTATCGATGGATTCCTCTCACTCTCTATCATCCAAATACATCGAAATTATGTCGCTGACCCTCATCCCATAAAACTGCGGGTAAAATATGAAAAGAATGCAGTAAACACGTAACTATAGTAATAATATACAATGAATAAGTCACTACGCAGGGAGGGCTGCACTTCTGCGACTACCACTTTGGGAGCTCCTACCCCCGATCCCTGCTCTCAAAAACAAAGAATCCACCATGTATGACGGCAGGATAGAGCATGAAGAGAATCGCCCTCTCTCAGCTTACATATAGTTCGGCCCGCATGGAGGTCGTGCGCTCTCTCCTAAATACGTGAAGGATTCTTTGATTTCCTGGGCGGGGTTGAGGGGGGGGGGCAGATCCCCATGGGAGGGGGTATAGACGAGGTATTATATTATTGTTAGTTTAACACGCACTCCCCTGGTACCTTCCATGCCCTCCCGTGCCATCGGGGCATAACCTATCGGTTATGTGAAGGTTTATGAAAAATTACCCGAGTTATTTAACTCACGGAGCTGTCATCATTGAAGAGTCTGTCTGAAACACGACCCACACTCTAATTGTCAGTTCTTTGGACACGAGCAAACATGGAGGGCTGAGTGATTTTCCACTCTGAACAAGGAGAGACCGCTTTTAAATTTTTCTTGCCCAAAATTTAAATTACGTATAGGCTAGCTCTCAAATATTTTTTAGCCAAAATTCCTAATTAAGGTAAAACATTAGCCAACACTCAATATTCTAACTAACGATTCATTAATGCATCCAATAAGCTGTTATCACTGAATTTTGCGAAATCTTATGATATAACACGGATTTTGGCAATAACGGCAGGTTGGTATTCCATGCCATCATACATGCATAAATACCCCCCCCCCCTCATACACACAAACAGACACACACACACAAACAACACACACACACCAACACAAACACACAACACACACACACACACACACACCACAACACACAAAACCACATATAATATATTAATATATTATAATATATATAAAATATATATATATATATTTATATAAAAATTGTCAATATGTAATTATATTTTATGCAATAATTAATATATATATATATTATATTATTTTAAAAAATTTTTTAAATTATATGTATAATATTTTAAAATATATATTTTATATATAATACTATAATTATTATAATATATATATATTACATAATTATATATATATGTATATTACTATATAGACATTTTTATATAATATTATATATTATATATAATATATATTATATATATATACTATTGCAATATATATACATAATATGACATTTTAAAATAAATATATATATATATTAAAATATAATATATAATAAATATAATATAAATATATATATATATATAGAATATATGGGTGTGTGTGTGGGGTGTGTGTGTGTGTGTTTGTGTGGGGTGTGTGGGGTGTGTGTGTGGTGTGTGTGTGGTGGTGGTGTGCCCTTTAACGTGTGAGTATGTATAAACACACACACACACACATACAATACACACACCAACAAAAACACACCACACACACACACACCAAAAAACACACACACACCACACACACACATATATTATATATATAATTATTATATATATATATATATATATATATTATATGCACATATAGAATAGACAAATTTGCTAGCACACCCATACGTGCCTTTGCCTTGCGATGCCCCTTCCCCCCTTTACCCTTGAATCTCTAAGACCGACTTTTTTCTTCCTCCATTCTTTTAAAGGGTTTTCACTCTGTTAAAAGATTCTTGTCGTGTTGGAACCAGTTCTTTATACAATCCTCGATTTTTAGAGAAACACATAAGAGCCTTGAGTCCTCTTTTTGCCTTAGTGTAATCTGTATCATAATGCATACATCGAATTAATTTTAGTTTTTCCAATATTTTGGGATGTAAAGCCATGCGAAAAATAACACAGAAATATGAATATTTACATGGAATAAATACTGAAATGCATAACACAAGCAAGGATTATACAAAACTAAATAAAAAACGTAGCTCACAACCAAAACAATTACGAAAACGCGCATGATACAGACGTATGGGAAAAAAGCATGACCACGCTATCGCATCTGAGCCGATATTAGTGGAATCCTTGACTATCAGACCTCCTGCTGAGATGGAATCTCTAAGCGATGAGGCCTTTGGAGGAGAGACAAGAGAGGGGGGACAACTGTATTTTATTTCCTCCTTTTACTATAGGACACTATAAGAATAAAATTGTGTTTGATATGTCGAGATGTAGAGTCATTATGCATTTTCCTTTAACGGATAACTTTCTTTTCCTACCTGATTAGTTTTTGAATTCATATGTCCATGGCGTATGACTTTTCAAATTCAAATCTTTTTCTTCTGTTCCCTTCCCTCTCTCACTCTCCTCTCTCTCTCTCTCTCTCTCTCTCTCTCTCTCTCTCTCTCTCTCTCTCTCTTTCTCTCTCTACTCTTTCTCTCTCTTTTCTCTCTCTCTTCTCTCTCCTCTCTCTCCTCTTCTCCCCTCTCTCTCTCTCTCTCTCTCTCTCTCTCCTCTCTCTTATATATATATATATATATATTTTAATGTGTGTGGTGTGGTGGTGTGTGTGTGTGGTGTAATTACATAAATATATATTATAATATATAATAAAGATTTTATATAATATATATATATATATTAATATAATATTTTGGATGAATAAACAAAAAAAATAATTATATATGTATTAAATTAGTATATATATCTAATCTATATATATCTACTATCTATTATCTATCTATCTATCTATCTATATAATATATATGTGTGTGTGGGTGGTGTGTGGTGTGGTGGGTGTGGTGTGGTGTGTGGGGTGTGGGTGTGTGTGTGTGTGTGTGTGTTTTGTGTC
>NC_051387.1:20742100-20747100 GCF_015228065.2 Penaeus monodon
TCATCATCATCATCATCACCATCATCATCATCATCATCATATAATTGTTCCTAAAGTTAATAACATTTGAAGTTAAAGAGATGGGGGGGGAAGCGTCCAACTCCACTTCGAGTATTCATATATTGAAATCTGCATTCATATCGGATACAGCTATATACAAGACAGATGTAATTAATCAGCACAAAGCGTGGGGTGATAATGTCCTCATCATTTCCTGATTTGCAAGGCAGAAATGAGAGCAGAATCGTATACATCTGAATCGAAATATGTAGGTACATGACTTCCGTTAATGAAGTCTACATATACTTACACGAAGTATAATTATCCATACTGTACAACTGCATATTTTTCACTTCATTACAACATGTTTATTAACTTTAGGTATTTACGTATAAAAAGAAGAATAAAAAAGAGTTGACATTTTGAGATGGCCAGAGATAAAGGAGGATGGGAGAGATGAAGCGTCGAGAAAGACATAAAGCAAGAAAGTGTAATATCAGCATAGTGCACTTTGCTGATGACTCCACAGGTCGAGGCTAAGACCGGCGTAAAAAATATACTCAAGCTGTCAATAACAAGTGGATACTGTTGCCATGCTTTTCATTGGACTAAGATCATACAGATCGGAAGCTGCCATGCATACTTTAGTTTCTCTTAGTCCTTAAGGATACAGTTACTCTTCCTACATTTAGCTGCTTTAATAATACACGATTATGAAAGGGTTCCTGCAACTCGGAAAAAACACGGAACTGAACTAAGTATAGAAAAATGTGATCGAGATCTATTTAAACAGCTCTAACGATCACGAACGGCGATGGTGTCATCAGACAACCCCAATACTCTCACAAATTCTCTCGCTCTTGTGGTGTTTTTTATGGGAGTTTCTTAGGATAGCAGAATTTTACGGGTCTGTAGGTGAAAAATGAGTTGAATGGGGGGATAGAACCTTATATTTTCAATGGCCACATCTGAAAAGTCAAGAATTTCATTAGGTCTATATTTTATCATACCAAATTCCAAATAAAGAAAGAGAAAGACAACGAACGAGAGATAATGGCACTTGGTAAGATAAAATTAGGTCAATACAAAATTATTACAATTTCACATGATTAAATTACTATTATATATTGTAGTTCAGAATATGAACATATTAACAAATCTATCGGTAATTTACCAATGTGATAAAATATTGATTCAACATAGAATATAGTTCATATACTGTATTTCTTTGTCGAATATTAGCTTGATACCAGAAAACGAGGCAACCGTCTTACCTTATTATATGATAATAAAAATGTAAACTTATCTTTAAGTAACACAGTTATGGCTGTTAAACTGCGAGATTGTTCAGGACCTTCGGCGATGCGTACCTCAGTCCGGGCGGTGGTCTTAAGCCTCTCACGATTGTTTCACACACCTCGTGGGGAACGAGGGCTTTACGTCGGCGCGACGCCAGGCAAAAAATCATCGGTTGTCACGTGACCTATATGACTTCACCTGTCCTGCTGGATCCTCTACCACTTGTTTATAGATATCCTGTTTTGTTTTGTGTAGCATTGCACCTTTGTAGTGAATGTTTCATCTGGTGTGTTTCCGTTGACCTGAACGCTCTGATTCTTAAAACGAACACTGACAATGGCAAAGCTTTATATCTCAGGGTCGAGCTTTTAGGTTGTAACTGCTTAGTCGCTAGTTTGCTCGACCCCGCAGTAACAAGCAGTGATCACGCGAGTGGACGACCGCTCGTCATTCGCCAGGCGAGCCACGCCCCTTGATTACGCGAGGGGTGGCCGCTCGTGATTGGTCATTCCTTGTTCGGTGATTCCTCACTTTTGTGTATATATACGCCTAATCTTTACAAAATAAAACACTTGCAGAATCGTCACCACTTGTTTAATTATCCTCCTCAGCTCTGAGGAAACTCTGCAGTTAATCACGGCTACATTGGTGACCTCGGACTTCGAGCAACGGCATCCGCCCTCCTGCAGCCACTCCGCCCTTCAACATGTCCGACGACACGTCAACCAACAACCCTCCAGCCGCGGCAGCGCAAGTCAAGCTCCCCATCTTCTCACCGATCGACGCTCCCAGCTGGTTCCTGCGAGCTGAAGTGCAATGCCGCCTCTCAATGCTATAAAAGCTTCGCATATCGGACTTATCCTTAAGAGTGTAACTAACCCCACTTCCCAAACCACGTCCTCGCGGCCCCTCCAGATGAACTTTTCCCCCCGCATCGCAGAGAGATTGATATCCAAGTGCGACACTACCACCAATTACGACGATCTGAAAACTTTCCTCCTGCAGCGCTTCACAGCAGCACAGCTCCAGCTCGCCAAGCAGCCCCTCGGCGACCAGACACCTTCCGACGCCTTGCTCGAGATGAAGGCTCTGGCAAGACTCCCTCCGTCGTCACATTTACAGCCTCATCCACGGCCTGTCCCATCCCTCTCGACGAGCGACAGCACACCTAAAGCAGTGATTCGTGTGGCACAGCATCTCCAGAGACGCAAAGGACTGGGTTCGATCTTGCACCGCCTGTCAAACCTCCAAAGTTCAGCGACATACCGAAACGGGTCCCAGATCTTTCCACCAGCGTTTTGCACACATCCACGTCGACGTAGTGGGTCCCCTACCGCCATCAGAAGGACATTGCTACCTCTTCACCATAGTGGACCGTTCAACTAGATGGCCTGAAGCTATTCCTATGTCCAACGCCAGTTCCGCCTCCGTCGCCACCGCTCTGTTCTCTGGGTGGATTTCGAGATCCGGCATTCCTGCCCACATAACGTCCGACCGAGGCACCTCTTTCACTTCGCAGCTCTGGACGTCCATAGGGCAGCTATTGGACACCTCCATCCATCACACCACGGCCTACAACGTGGAAGCTGACGGCATGGTATAGCATTTCCACAGAACCCTGAAAGCTGCCCTGATGTCTCGATGTAGCAACTCAGTGTGGTTTTCGGAACTTCCCTGGGTCCTTTTCGGCCTTCGAACGACTCTAATGGAAGGGCTCGACGTCTCCCCCGCAGAGATGGTTTTCGGCGACCCCCTCGTGGTTCCCGACGAATTCTTCCCCAATACTCCATCCAGCGATGATATCGCCAGACTACGACGCATCGTCAGGAAGTTCGCCCCCTGCAAACAGACCTACAGGCCACCCGAACACCGTTACGTCCCCAAAGATCTACGCACGACGAAGTATGTTTTCCGTAGCACCGACGCCCACACGCCTCCTCTTACCCCACCCTACTCCGGCCCATACAAAGTCATTGAGAGGAAGGAGAAAACATTCCTGCTGCGAATTAAAGGCGCCAATGACTGGATCTCGATAGATCGTCTAAAGCCAGCGTATCTTCAGTACGGTTTTCCAGAGCGGGCCGCCCCCTACCACGTGCCATGGGGCATCTTCGCTGACGGGGGAGTATTGTAACTGCGTGGTCACTAGTTTGCTCGACCCCGCAGTAACAAACAGTGATCACGCGAGTGGGTGGCTGCTCGCCATTCGCAGACGAGCCACACGCTATGATCATGCGAGCAGACGTCTGCTCGTCATTTGCCAGGCGAGCCACGCCCCTTGATTACGCTCGTGATTGGTCATTCCTTGTTGTGTATATATACGCCTAATCTTTGCAAAATAAAACACTTGCAGAATCGTCACCACTTGTTTAATTATCCTCCTCAGCTCTGAAGAAACTGCAGTTAGCCACGGATACAAGGTATTCATTAAAATGTGTAGAAAAAATAAAGGGATTATAGATACTGATGCGGTAATAGCATCAGGGTTGAGCCTTTAGGTATTCATTAAAATGTGTAGAAAAGATAAAAGGATTATAGATACTGATGCGGTCATAGAGGCAAGAAAAAAAAATTCTACTGTCTTAAGGAAATGTGAAAACCTGTAATTTGTTCTTTTTATTCCTTTATTGTAAGAAAGCTACTTTACCACAGGTAGCACTCGTGTTAAGCTAACTACTGAGCCTCGCCTCGCCTCTTTGCCTTCATTCATTGTCAATAGGAAAGGTATTCCTAGGGAGCCAAGAGAAATGAGAGAACGATTTGTATTATTGTCTGGGAAGGTAGACTGCCATTACGCAAAACTCTGAAATATCTTCATCAACGATACAAATTGTATAAGCAAAAACAAAGAATAAGAAACTTTTACAGCTTGTAATTTTCTAATCATCTGTTTCTTTTTTCTTTCTTTCTGTATTGAGTGCATTAAATGAACCCATTTCTAATATAGCAACTTAAATGCGTTCATATGAACATTTTTAATTACGAGCTAAGTAACCGTATAATTGTCCGCGACGACTGGCAAGCCTGTTTACCTGCTCGTCTTGCTGACCCCACCCTCCCTCTCCGTCCTGAGCGCCTACCCGTGTTCCTTGTAGGATTGCCTCGGTCCCTCCACCACTGCCATGGGCCTGGGCAAGACCTCTGCCGTTCGCTGTTTTTCTGTTAATTTGTATTGGGTCCTTTTGTTAGGATTAGAGCGATATATTATATTTTATTAATATATCGCGAAGGAAATAAATAAAGAAAAACTGTAATTAAATGACTTTACGTATTTTCCAAAACGCTTTTGACAATTAATAAACACTGATTATTAATAGAAGATGATTGGTAACTGATAATGAAAGAGGACTTTAATATATTTATTATAAATGATTACAATACAATAATGAAAGTACTTTAACAATAATAAATGATAAAACTACATTAATGGAAGACATGATAAATGAATTAACATATTTAATGATAAGCTACGGCATTCATCATCATTTAACGGTAGGTTCATGTCTGAGCCGCCGTGGTCACAGCATGATACTCAATTACAAGTTTTCACGTTGTGATGCTCTTGGAGTGAGTACGTGGTAGGGTCCCCAGTTCCTTTCCACGGAGAGTGCCGGTGTTACCTTTTTTTTTTTTTTTTTTTAGGTAACATTCTCTCTTATTTTTTATCCGGGCTTGGGACCAGCACTGACTTGAGCTGGCTC
>NC_051387.1:20752100-20757100 GCF_015228065.2 Penaeus monodon
TAAACTATCAAGCTCTCATTAAAGCCCAAATTATCGACAGACACAACATTAAAGAACTTATGAAGGCGGCAAATATGTTGGATTTCCGTCTCAACGGGATTGCGCGAATCGTAGCCCCTGAAGGGAGACTCGCACTAACGCGGGCGCAGAGGGCGGGGGAGCAAGGGCGAGTCGGCGCGAAGCGAGACCCAGGCCGCATTGGACACATTTCTGCATATGACGCTGAATACCCAGATACGCAACTCTCCGCTTCCTGTTTAATTCTAGGTGGTTGGCATGGGCACAATCTAGATTTAAACTTGAAACTAAAGCAGAAACACAAGTCAACTATCTTCGTTATCTCGGAAATAAAATTGGAGGAAGATCAGGTTATAAAATCGGGCCGGAAAAATTTTGGATCAGGGGGTTTTGTTTTTCTTTTTATCATATGGTTTTATGAATAGTTTTGACTTTTTAAAGAATAATAACAGTACAAAGGGGATTTTGTCCTTTTTTGAACACATGTTTTAAAAAAATTTCAAATTCTACTTCGAGTGTTTTCCCCCTCATGGCAAACCCCCCCGATGGAAGGATCAGATGGATTTTTCTTTAATTTGCTCAGCTTCACATTTGGCGCCCAGTCTTCCTCGCCGTGGACGTTTTTTAACTCTAGAATCGCTCACTTAACGATGGTCTTGGTTCCGCGTGATGGGGGAAACGAAAGCCTTTGACAGGTGATTAACGCGACGGGAAACATTTTATCAAGTGAGCAATGCAGGTGTATGGTTGTCGCACTAGTGATTGGACTAAGGAGGAAGGACAGTGCCCCCAACGGGCCTTTTAAAGTGGACATGCAAATGTGTCTGAAAAAGGGGGAATTTTCGCCCTTTCATAACTCTTTAAAACAATAAGAAACAAAAAAAAAATACAATTTCAAAAGTTTTTTTTTCCCTTCAAAAGAGGCTACCAAACCAATGCAGAGAATTTAGTCAATAGAGAGCCTAACGAAATGGTTTGAAAACATAAAAGGGGGATTATGGATAGTTATAAAACCTGTTCCGTTCCCCTTTTAAAAAAAAGGGTGAAATGCCAGAGAAAAACGAAGCCAGGGTGGAACTGGGAACGGATGGCTAAGGGAAAATCACGAAAGCGAAACGCGAACGCCGACAACTAGTGAAATCTAAATTTTAAAAAAAATCATTTATAAAACAGTCACCATGATTTGACAAACTGTCTTGGAAAATGGCAAGTCAACTAGAAATTTTAAATAGTGGGACCCCAAATCGGGTTTTTTGGGAAAAGAATTAAATAATTAACTTAAAAAAAAACATGTCAAATCCAATGAAGTATATAACGAGACGGGGGTATCATAACGACCCCAAAGAAAATATGTGATCAAAAAATGGAAGAGTGCTTTAAAAAAACTATACTTCTCTATCCTATGAGTGAAACTGACTATTTTTGACTGTGAATTTCACAATAGTTTTAAGCGCCCTTGACAAATTAAAAAAAACCCTCTTTTCATTCAATCGAAACATTTTTTAATTTAAAAATTTTAATTTTCGAATTTGAAAAAGTAAAGGGAATACTAAAACGGGGAAAGCAGCAATAGCGTATAGGCCCATTCTAAAGATTTTTTAAAAAACCCAATATCCGCTGCACCCCCTTTAAAATCTGCTTGATAAACATTTAAATTGGGGGCTTTTGTCAGTCAATTTTTGGGAGGTAACTGTCACCTTATCCGAAAGGGACAGACAAACATTAGAGAGTGCCACAAAATTTAAGGGAAACTTTACTCATCTGTCGTTACAAAGACTGCAAACTGTCCAAAAATACAATTTTTTTATTCTGTTGAAGAGCAAAAGGCTTCAGAAAAGACTCATACAAGAGAAATTTTACTGGCAACCGTTTAAAAAAATGACTTACGGGAGGGAAGGGTTTACTTTTTGCTGTTTTAGTGATTTAAAAAGGGTTTTTGGCAGGTTAAAAAGGCTTTCTTTTTGTTAGTTGCTAAAAACACGGGAAAAACAGGCAAAATTATACTGGCCATCAAATCATACATCCTAACACAACAGTCGCTTTCAGAGTAAATGGGACCTTAAGATGGAACGGGGGGATATTTTAAGTCCAGCTTTTTCAAAATTTTTTAAAATGTTTTAGCTAAGAAATTAAAATGAGTAATGTAGAAATAAAATTCGGAATCAGTTACTCTCAATCTTGTTATATGTGATGAAATTTGGGTCCTTGTGTACAAAAGGGTAAATTCAAAAGTTCTCGATATAACATATAGTTGGTGTATGAAATGAAGGCGTAAAAAATAATAAAAAGACAAAAATCCATGAAAGGGAAAGCCTCGAGCCCAAAAATAGCATTTTTTTCGGTATGGCCCGGAAAATAGGCCAAATTTTTGATTTAAATTTACACTTCCATTTTCAAAATTTGACGACCTTTAGAATTTCAGAAGACGGCAGAGGGCCCTTTTAGTAGAACGCTCATCCAGAGTTTGGGGATCACATCTTGCGAATTCTTTTTAAAAAGGGTAGGGGTTTCAAAAATTTTTAAAAAATTTTACGTTGCATCCCCAAGGTGTTGACCACGGCGCGGGAGTAGGGGGATTAGGGTCAACTAAATACAGAAAAAGTCACAGCGAGCGCCAGTCACCAGTTTACTTACGCTTATGGGGGTACTACCCCTTGGGCGGTCTTGGGGAGGAAGGGGTTTCACGCCAACGGAGATCCGATGAAAGGTAGAAATTTTCGCCGGTGGGGGCATTTCACTCGCTAATTTCCCCAAGGGCCCCCTCGTATAATTTCGAGATGGAATACGAAAAGAAACTAAGCTAGTGGCGACTTACGTCACATTTTCGATCAGCTCAGTGATTAACATATTTACGAAAATCGTAAGTGACTATTGCAGATATAAAATACAATTTTGTTAGATGTTAAAGAAAAAAACCTAAATGCGGCTATACAGAATTTTAAAAAGCTTTTACATAGAACAGTATTAAAACGGATCTGTCGGGAAATTCCGGGTAGTTTTCGCAAAAATTGTGTCCGTATATTCCCTCTAAAGCTGGGGGGAAAGCGACTTTGGGTCTCCCCACTGCAGGGGGATGTGTGACTTTCGCGAATTAGGTAGAAGATGAAATCCTTTTCCTCTTTGTTGTCCTTGTCGAAGATAGAGACTGCTATTTCTATAATAATATCAACAGATGCATCCACTTTTTCCATGTGAATTCTTTGGGAGAAAATAATTTTTCATTTTCCCAAAACGACAAATTCTTACAGCCCCCCTTTTGTTTTTATAAAAACTGTCCCCACAAAAGAGAGATAACCTTGTAAACTATTTGCCCAAAAACTTTTATCCACCCTTTAATATTTATCCAAACCCATACTTTTAAACTTGATTATAGTGCTTTATTTTTGTGCTATTGTATATAATATGAATGTTTTTGTACATATTTTTTGCCTATTGTCTTGTTTTTACTATTTTGTATTACCCTTTTGAAAATCCTTTAAAAACCTGGATGAAATGACGACAAAAGAAGAAGAAAAAAAGTGAAGCTTTAAACAACGTAACACTCAAATAAACAATAAAAAATAATTTTTGTTGTTGTCAACGTATCTGCCGCCCCTGTCGGTTTGTTTGCGTTTGCATATTTTTTATTGTCTGTCTGCCCTGTCTGCCTGCCGTCTGTCTGTCTGTCTGTCTGCCTTTGCCCCTGCCTGCTCCCTCCTGCCTCCCGCCTCCCTGCCTGCCTGCCCCCCTTGCCTCCCTGCCTGCTTGCCTCCCTGCCTGTCTGCCGTCGCTGCCTGCCGGGCCCCTGCCTCCCTGCCTGCCGCTTCCCCTGCCCGTTCCCTGCCTGCCTGTCTACTGCCTGTCTGTCTGTTGTCTGTTCTGTCTGCCTGCCTCCCCTCCCGCCTACCTGCCTGCCTGCCTGCCTCCCTGCTTGCCTGTCCCCCTGTCCCCTGCCGCCTGCCTGCCCTGCCTCTTCCCTGCCTGCCTGCTGCCTGTCTGCCTCCCTGCCTGCCTGCCGCTTCCCCGCTAGCCTGCCCCCTTTCTGTCTTTTTCTCCCTGCCTGCCTCCCTCCCCTGTTTGCCCGTCTGTTGCCTGCCTGCCGTTTCCCCTCCCTGTCTGTCGTCTGTTGTCTGTCTGTCTGTCTGCTGTCTGTCCCCTGCCGTCTGCCTGTCTCCCTGCCTGCCTGTTGCCTGCCTGCCTGCCGCCTGTCTGCCTGCTCGTATTAGTATAGCTGCCCGTCCTGTTCCCTGTCTTTTTGCTGTTTTTCTGCCTACCGTTTTGTCTTCTATCTGTTACCCCCGTCGTCGTCTGTCTGGTGTCTATCTATCTATCTATCTATCGAGCAAGCCCAAAACCCATAATTAAGACGTCAAAACAGAAGGTTTCTAGGCAAAAGCTGCTTGAAGACAATGATGTGTTTGAATTCGGGTATTTCCGAAAAAAATCAATACAATAACACTAATGAAGAAAATGATAACAAATTATGATAAACAATGAAAAAATGTAACAGTAAGATAAGCGTGTAAAATAGCGACTCCGTAGAAACATTGGAAACACGACTGTAGTTACCCGCCTGCGCAGAAATCCCTTGAGGAATATTCTACACACTCCTTTTTAAAATCTTTTCGCGAATTTAAACAGTTCCAATAAGCGCGAATTAAAAACCCCAACCCTTCGTTTCGCCTTTAGGCAATATGATAAGGTTTATAATAGTTAAAACTATCGAGAAATGGGGAAAAAAATAAGCTGTGCTGTTATGAGGTGGTGATAATAAATAATAATGGGATAATGATGATAAGGGTAAAATAAAAATATAATAAAATAATAATTTAAAAATAATAAAAATAATAAAAATAATGATAAAAAAATCATGATAATCATTTATAACAAACATCATAATCCCATAATAATGATAATAATGTAAAAAAAAGTAAAATGAAAAATGATAAAAATATAATAATAATAAAAATAAGATAATAATAGCAAAATCATCTCATCACATC
>NC_051387.1:20765644-20785644 GCF_015228065.2 Penaeus monodon
TAAATAGTGGGTAATCCAAATCAGTTTTTGGGAAGAATTAAATATATTAACTTAAAACCCAATGTAAAATTCCAATGGAAGTATATAACGAGACCGGAGTTATCATAACTGATCCAAAGAAAATATGTGATCAAAAAATAGAAGAGTGACTTTCAAAAACTATACTTCTCTACTCCTATGAGTGAAACTGACTATTTTGACTGTGAATTTCACAATAGTATTAAGATTGCCCTTGACAAATTAAAAACAAATCCTCATTTACATTCAATCGAAACAGTTTTTAATTGAAATTTAAGCTTCGAAGTTGAAAAAGTGATAAGGAATACTAAATACAGGAAAGCAGTGAATAGCGCTATAGGTCCACTCCTAAATGATGTTTTAAAACCCAATATCCGCTGCACTCCTTTATAATCTGCTTGATAAACATTTTGAATTGGGCTTTTGTCAGTCAACTTTTGGGGAGGCAACTGTCACTCTTATACCGAAAGGGACAGACAAACATTAGAGAGTGCCACTAAATTACCGTGGAAAGTTTACTCATCTGTCGTGTACAACAGACTGAAAACTTGTCCTAAATATAATTTTGTATTCTAGTTGAAGAGCAAAATGGCTTCAGAAAAGACGTCATATCACAGAGAATATTTTATCCTGGCAACCGTCTTGAAAAATGACTTAAGGGAGGGAAGAGTTACATTTTGCTGCTTTAGTGATTTCCAAAAGACTTTGGCAGGTTAGAAAGGCTTTGCTTTTTGTTAGTCTGCTGAACACTGGAATAACAGGCAAATTATACTGGGCCATCAAATCATACAATCCTAACACAACATGTCGCGTCAGAGTAAATGGGTACCTTAGAGATGGAGACAGGGGGATGTTTTAAGTCCAGCTTTGTTCAACATCTTTTTAAATGATTTAGCTAAAGAAATTAAAATGAGCAATGTAGAAATGAAATTCGGAGATCAGTTACTGTCAATCTTGTTATATGCTGATGATAAAGTGATCCTTGTGTACAGTGAAGGTGACATTCAGAAGCTTCTCGATATAACATATAGTTGGTGTATGAAATGAAGGCTGTAGAATAATAATAATAAGACACAAATACTACATGTAAGGAAGCCTCGCAAACGCAAAAGTAGCATTTTTTTCGGTATGGACCGGCAATAGGCCGAATTTTGATTTTGAATTACACTTCCATCTTCAAATATTTGACGACCGTATGAATTTCAGAAGACTGGCAGATGGCCTCGTAGAACGCTCATCCAGAGTTCTGGGATCACATCTTGCTGAATTCTATTTAATAACGGTATGGGGTTCAAAACATTTTTAAAAAATGTTACGCTTGCATCACCAAGGTGTCTGACCACGGCGCGGGAGTATGGGGATTAGGGTCATACTCAGATACAGAGAAAGTACACAGTCGAGCGCTCAGTCACCAGTATTACTTACGCTTATGTGGGTACTATCCCTTGGCGGCTCTTCAGGAGGAAATGGGTTTCACGCCAACTGAGATCCGATGAAAGGTAGAAATGTTGCGCCGGTGGGACCATTTCACTCAGCTAAGTTCCAAAGGGCTCCCTCGTATAATATTCGAGATGGAATACGATAAGAAACTAAGCTAGTGCGCAGACTTACGTCACATTTTCGATCAGCTCAGTAGATTAAGCATATTTTACGAAAATCGTAAGATAGACTATTGTCAGTATATATAAATACAATTTCTGTTAGATGTTAATGCAAAACCTAAACTGCGGCTATACAGAATGTTTAAAAACGCGTTTCACATAGAACAATATATATAACTGGATCTGTCGGGAAATTCACGGTCAGTTTTCGCATAAAATTGTGTCCGTATATTGCCTCTAAAGCTGGAGGAAGAGCGACATTGGGGTCTCTCCACTGCAGGAGGATGTGTGACTTTCGCGAATTAGGAAGAAGATGAAATCCATTTCCTCTTTTGTTGTCCCTTGTACGAAGATAGCAGACTGCTATTTCTATAATAATATCAACAGATGCATCCACATTTTCTCACTGTGAATTCGTTGGAGAAAATAAGTTTCATTTTGCAAAACGAGCATATTCTTACAGCCTCCATTGATTTTATAACAACTGTCTCCCACAAAAGAGAGATAACCTTGTAACTATTTGTCCAAACTTTTATCCAGCCTTAATATTTATCTCTAACCATACATTTAAACTTTGATTATAGTGCTGTATATTTATTGTGCTATTGTATATAATATGATATGTGTTGTTACATATTCATTGCTCTATTGTCTTAGTTATTACTATTTTGTATTATCCTTTGTATAATCCTTAAAACCTGGATGAAATGACGTACAAAAGAAGAAGAAAAAAAGTGAATGCATTATATGCAACGTAACACTCAAATAAACAATAAAAAATAAGTTTGTTCGTCTGTCAACGTATTTGTCCGTCTGTCGTTTTGTCTGTGCGCTTGCATATCTTTATCTGTCTGTCTGTCTGTCTGTCTGTCTGCCTGCCTGCCTGCCTGTCTGTCTGCCTGCCTGTCTGCCTGGCTGGTTGGCTGGCTGGCTACCTGCCTGCCTGCCCGCTTGCCTGTCTGCCTGCTTGCCTGCCTGCCTGCCTATCTGTCTGTCAGTCTGCCTGCCTGCCTGCCTGCCTGCCTGCCCGCCTGCTTGTCTGCCTGCCTGCCTGTCTGCCTGCCTGCCTGTCTGCCTGCCTGCCTGCCTGGCCAGCCTGCCTGTTGCCTGTCTGCCTGCCAGCCTGCCTGCCTGTCTGCCTGCTCGTATATATGTATATGTCTGTCCGTCTCTGTCTGCCTGCCTGTTTGTCTGTCTTTCTGCCTGCCTGTGTTTGTCTGTCTACGTTACCCCCGCTTCTGTCTGTCTGTGTGTCTATCTATCTATCTATCGAGCAAGACCAAACCCATAATTAAGACGTCAACAACAGAATGTTTCTAGGCAAAAGCTGCATTGAAGACAACTGATGTGTTTGAATTCAAGTGTATTTCACGAAGAAAATTCACATAACAATAACACTAATGAAGACAATGATAACAATTATGATAAACAATGAAAATGTAACAGTAAGATAAGCGTGTAAAATAGCGACTCCGTAGAAACATTGGAAACACGACTGTAGTTACCCGCCTGCGCAGAAATCCCTTTGAGGAATATTCTACACACTCCTTTTTATCACATCTTTTCGCGTAATTAATCAGTTATCCAATAAGCGGGTTAAAAAACCCAACCCTTCGTTTTGCCCGAGGGAAAAATGAAAGGTTTTAATAGTTAAATCTATGAGAAATGGGAATAAAAATAATGGCTGCTGCTTTATGGTGAGGGGTAATGTAATAATAATGGCGTAATGTGATAGAGTAATAAACATAATAATAAAAATAATATAATAAAAATATAATAAAATAATAATAATAATAAAAAACTGATAAACATGATATCATAAACATCATAACACCATAATAATGATAAAATAATAAAAATAATAATAAAATACAATAATCTCATCATCACATCACATAAACATAAAAAAATAATAAAAATGTAATAAAAATGATATAATAATGATGATAAAAAATAATAAAAATAATAATAATTAAAAATAATAATAAAAAATAATAATAATAATAATAAATAATAATAAAAATAGTAATAATGATAATATTATCATTATTAATAAAAATTTATAATTATGATAATTATAATTGCTATTGTGATAATAGTAACGATAATAATAATAATAATAATAATAATGATAATAATAATATAAAATTAATAATAAAATGAAAATAATAAAATACAAAAATAAAATGATAATAATAAAAAGATAATGAAAATATAATAATAATAAAAAACAACAACACAACAATAATAATAATAATAAAAAAATAATAATAATAATAATAATAAAAATAATAATAATAATAATAATGATAATTATAATAATTATAATTGCTATTATAATAATAGTAACAATAATAAATTAATAATAAAAAAATAATATATTACAAAAATTTAAAAATGATAAAAATAATTAGATAATATAATAATAAAAACAACAACAAAAACCCAAAAACCAAGCAAACAACAACAACAACAAAAAAAATAACGATAATGAAAATGAAAATGATAACTGTGTGATAATTAAACTCCGTGAGTTAAAGATTTAGTTTGGTAGCGGGTTCCCCCAACTACAGGTAATGCCATGTGAGTTTTGGCGTATTTGAGGATGTCTCAGGTGTTTTTGAACGTGTCCCGTAGTCAAATAAAAAAAAATGACATCACTGGCAACTAAAAAGGCAACAAAAAAAAGAGCATCTTTTTTAACATTTATTTTGCCAAATCTTTCGAACAAACCAAATAACAGGACGCACACCATACACTTTATTTGGAACAGAGCAATCCGCCCACCCGCGAGAGACACCTAGCCAGCTAAAAATCCAAACGGGGCTGCACCAGGATAAAAGCCTCTTCCTCTGGTTGATGAACTAAAGGGGGGGAGGGGGAGGAATCCTCATTTTTAGGAGGGGGGGGAGAAGCTAAGTGTCTAGTACCTAAAAATTTAAAAAAAAAGTATAAAAATAAATTTTGAGGGGCGAACCCCTTGCGTAGTTTTTTCTTTGGTTTTCTGTGTGGGAAGTGTGGTTTGTTTTTTTTTTTTTTTTTTTTTTTTTCTTTTTCTTTTTACCGGAGCCAGGTTGGATAGACAGGAGACACCTTTTTTTTCTCTTTCTCTCTCTGACCGACCTGGCTTGACCTTTTATCTGGGGCTTCCCGGCGCTGAAGTTTTCCTAATGCAATTCATTTTACTTTTTAAATAGAGTATAGTGGGTTCGGAAAAATTTGAAATAATAAATAATATATAATATATATATTATATTTATATATATTAATATAATATACTATACAAAAGGGCACGTAAAATAAATAAAAGACAGGAAAATACGAAAAATGAAAAAACAGGGTCCCCTGGGGAAAAAGGGGGAAAAAACAGAGAAAACGAGAGGAAAAAAAAATAAAGGGGAATTAGTCGAAGGAAAAGGGAAAATAAGACAAGGGAAGATAGAATATAAGGTAAGTAGGGATAAGTATTGTTTCGTGCGTAGAAATATGTGATGTGATGTAAGACGGGCCAAAGGGGAAAAGGGAAATCAGAGGATATAAAAACAGGTTCATTCTTATTTAAAAAACACAGAAAAAAAAGCAAAGGCCCCCTCTTGCAGGGCGAAGGGGTCCGAAGGTTCCTATACAGGTTCGTAAACGTCAGGGGAAAAGGCGGCCAGAAAGCCCGCGGGGTGACCCGCCTGAAGCCAGGGGATATTCACTACAATAACAAGAATATAAAAAATATATATAGTAATAAAAATTATTATGATAACAATAATAACAACAACAACTACAATAATAATAATAATTATAATAATAATAATAATAATAATAATAATAATAATGATAATAATGATCAAAAGAAAAAATTTAAAAAATTAAAAATAAAATGATATATGATATTTATAACATAATAAAAATAAAACTTAATAAAAAAAAATAATGATAATAAAATAATTGATAATAAAAATAATAAAAAATAATAAAAAAATAAAAAATAATAATAATAATAATTTTAATAATAATAAAGATAAGGTATAATAATAGTATAAAAATTTTAGTATAAAAGTAAGAAACGTAGTCATAATGTGATAAAATGATAATAATAATAAAATAATAATTAATAAAATAATAAAATAAAATAATAATAAAAATACAAATTTTTTAAAAGGTATAATAATGATATAATAAAACGTAATAAGATAATAATAAAAATAAAAAAATGATAATAATAATAATAATAAATAATAAGATAAAAAAAACAATAAAAACAACAACAATAATAAAGAGATAGTAATAATATGAAACAAAAACAATAAAAATGAAAAAGTAAAATAATAATAAAACAGAGATAATGATAATGATAATGATAAAAGTAAAGATAATGATAAAGAAAAGAAATGATAAGATAAAAATAATAACAATAAAAAATTTTTAAATGATAATATAATAGATGATAATAACAATAATGATGATGTAAAAATATAATAATAATGACAATAATAATAATAACAGTAATAATGATAAAAATAATAAAAATAAAATAATAAAATGATAAAAAAAAAAAGAATAATGATAATAATAATAATAAAAAGAAAAATAATAATAGAATAATAAAATAATAAAAATATAAAATAATAAAATAATAAAAATAATATAATAATATTAATAATAAAAATAATAAAACTGATGATAATAATAATTAATAAAAAAAATAATAATAAAATAATAAAAAAAAACAAAAATAACATGATAAAAAATAATAATAATGATGAAAATAATAATATTGATAATGAAAATCACCATCATCATCATATCATCATCACATCATCATCATCATCATCATCACATCATCATCATCATATCATCACATCACATCTCATCATCATCATAATGAAAATAAAAATATAATAATATAGTAATAATAATAAAAATGATGATGAGATGATGTGATATGATGATTGATGATGAGATGATGATGTGAGATGATGTGATGAGGATGATGTGATGAAGATAATAATAAAAATAATAATAATAATAATAATAGTAATGATAATAATAAAAATAATGGTAATAATGATAAAGAAAATAATGATAATAAAAATAATAATAATAATAAGAATAATAAAAAATGAAAATAATAATTAGAAATAGTGATAATTAATGATAATAATAATAAAAAACAAAAACAATTAAAAAATAACAAAAACAAAAACGGAACAAAAACATCAATAATAATAATAATATAATAAAAATAATTAATAATAAAAATAATAATAATAATAATAATAAAAAAATAATAATATAATAAAAAAAAAAAATAATAAAAAAAAATAATAAAACTTAAAAAAACAATTATGATATGTGATTTTTGATGATGATAATAAAAAATAATATAATAATAATAAATAATAATAATAATAATAAAAATTAAGATAATGATATAATAAAAATGATGATGGTGATGATGATGATGTGAGGATGGTATTATGATGATGTGGTGTTAATCATGACAAAAATAATAAAAAATAATAATAAAAATTTAATAATAATAATAATAAAAATAAAAAAACAAAATTTGGGTCTATTTTTAATCTTATTTTTTGTTCTGCTCTCTTTAGAAATATCAAATATAAATAGCTATCTATTCCTTTCCTAAGGCCCCCCCCCCCCCCCCCCTTGAATAATTAAGCGATCTCTTTATAACATCTGTAGAAATAACTGTGTCACTTCACTTTGATCTGTTCAATTTTTCCCCAAAAACGTAAATTCATTGCTACGTTTTTTTCCCTTGGACCATTGTTAGAGAGCGAGGCCCGTAGGGGACTGCCGGCCGGTCCTGAGAAAAAGTGTGATTGTTCGCCCCCGGCTTTTTATGTCCCTTTGTCGGATCGGAGGGGGCCCCCCCCTTTGTCGGGCGCACATTCCGTCGTTTTTTTCGGGGGGAAAATTTTTCTGCGAGATCTTCTGTTGGGCGCTGGAGGTAGGTATAAAAAATGAAGATGTAATAAATAAATGGGGCTGACTTTGTGTTCAGTCAACACACTATATGTCCACATGCTCACACACATACTTTCAGAAACACGCACGCACGCACACGCACGCTCGCACACACATACGCACGCACACACACACATACATACATACATACATACATACATAATATTAATATATATTATATAATATATATATATATATATATATATATTTAAAAATATATATATGCTATGATATGTATACACACACACACACGCACATATAAATATATAATATATATATATATAATATATATATATATATATTATATATATATATATATAGTATAAATATATATATATACCTATAGATCGATACAGATATAGATATAGAGAGATAGATATATATATATAATATAGATATATATATAGATATATGCATACAACACACACACACACATATATATATATATAGACTGATAGATACATACACACACACACACACACACACACACACACACATATACATGTATATATATATATATATATATATATATATATATATATATATATATATATATATCGTAAGAAGAAGAAAATTAAATCCATGTGCCAACATAGCTGTGGTCAGTACGCCCTCGTATAATGATTACTCCGGCGGCCCAAGGCCGTAGGCTTCAGTTGATCACGATGTTATTACCCCCTATTGCTCACAGAGGTCCCTCTCATAACTCACTCCTTATATTCGTATTATTTGTTTGTCATTCCCTATTTTCCACTTTTCTCCCGTACAGCTACTCAGTTATTTCATTTAAGAGGTCATCCTTTGTAGGACGAATTTATATAACTATATCTAGTATTTTCTGTCGTCTGTCTAAGATAATGTATGGTTAAAATATATATATATATATATATATATATATATATATATATATATAGATATATATATATATATATATAATATATATATATAATATTATGTTTGTCTACTGTGTTTTTTGTGAAGTTTGTTACATACAGATGGCTCCACATGTGATCATCCAGCAAGAAGTCTGTCATAAGCCCTAGGACCAATCTGATTTCCCCATTCTTGAACTGGCGTGAAAAAATCTTTCTTTTTATACAATTGATATCGATTACTCTTCTTGCTGTGCAGAATGCTTGATTGCGTGTGTCTTGGAGCCCTGAAGGGTACTCGGATCGAACGTCTTGAGGGGGAATCACGAGTACCACCCCTCCAACTCAGACGCGGACAGTTAGCCCTGAGCTATGCCGCAAAGGTGGTCTCGAGACCCGAGACCCCCCATGGCAATGGAGGCACTAGTCCCTTTGCCACGAGATCCACGGAACTAGTCGAGAAAGTCGGTAAATCTCTCAACATCGATGCCCGTTCAGTCAAAACATGGGAAACACCAATTTTCTGTCCAGGAAGCATGGTTTCCACAGCCAAGGCCATGGCGCGGAAGGTGGAGGGACCCAGAGATCAGAGAGATCCTTGTTACACATCTCCCTTTTTTTCATTTATATACCGGACGGCGCCAAGATAGGATGAGTGTGTGGGTGCGGGTGTCTGGTCGGATGAATGTGAACGAAAGTTCAGACTGCCGAATCATACATCGATCTTCGTGCTGAACTTTTTGCCACTGAATAAAGCCATTGATTGTTGCCACTATCTACGACACGATAGAATAGTTATTTTCTCAGATCATTAAGTTAACTTAAGCCATTAAATCATTAGAACCACCCAAAAATGGAACTATGGCTGGTAATATCATCGTAAGGCTATATGGTGCCAATAAAGCAATCAAGCTAATATGAGTACCAGGCCTCTATGGTACCATGCCAATAGCTAGGCGACAAATATCCGGGTCAACTGGCGATCTGGACCTTAGCATAGTCGTACAGATCTCAGGTGTTTTGTGTCTCAGATAAAAGCAAAAAATACATCTCTTGTTGTGTCCCCCCAAAGGGAGTGGGACAGCCTCCAACTCACCAACAAAATCAAAAACCATATAGAAAGGTGGGATACAGCCCACAGGAAAATCAGAAGGGAGGAGTTGGTGTGGCCCAACTCAGTGTCAATGCCATAAAAATAAACCCACCCTCATCCCTATATGAAAGAATTTTCCTCCACAATGCCATCAGTGCACCACCACCTTACCATAGGCATATTTTAACATGGCTCAAAATACAATAACAACAGACAACACTTCGAACATTCTAATACTGAAAAACATAGCTTTCTACAACAGCAAAATCTGCTATCAAATGATGAAAAAAACAGTAAGTAAAGTAATCACTTTCTAAGTATGACTCTATAGATGACAGAATAAATAGGATCATTGGCTTATAACTGTGACACATGACGCTGGTTAAATAGCAAGAAATCCAACAAAGAAAGAAGAAGAAGATACTCTTCACGCGTTGGTCGAAACTCGGAGAGTAAAAACACCTTATCCCTAACGCAGAATCAATAAATAAACAAAGTCTTGTGCCACAAGAGCTACCCTGGAGCCCGCTGCTCTCGTATAGCTAGGGCATTATTGCTTCAGAGTTTTTCTTAAAGTAAATCAGAAGTAAAGTAAAACCGTAAATCTACAGACCATTTATTGTGCTTGCCAGCCACCTTCAGTGCTCTTGTTTGCAGCTGACACCGAGGTCAGTGGCGTAGTCAGCACCCCACTCAGACCCGCAGCTCTCTTCTACACTAGGTAGCCCCTTGGCTTTGACTCCTGGGTAGGGAAGCCCAGTAGTCTGGTGGCGTTCCGTTGGCGCACTTTTTCTCTTCTAATTTTTTTCACTTAATGTGGACTTCCCTGAGCCTGCCGGATTTCCTCGTGAAACTCCCGTATCGCTTGGGCATCGACTTACGTTTCCTCGCCTAGGCAAGAGTTCGCGGTAAGGAAGTGTCTCCATATAAACTCGATCCCTCTGTGGTTACTGGAGAACGCAACCAGAGGGGGGAGGACGAAATACTGATTTACTCTCTAGCTATGCCGTTAGGGTTGATACCAAAGTTAAGAGTTTTTGATCCCTTCAGGACAACAATTTTGAGACCAAGGGGTCGGAACCTGGGGTCCGATGCACAGGATGGATGATACCACGGCTACGCCTTCTCTTCCCAAGGAGAATAAGGGCGACCCATGACCACTCTAGGACAAATTCGACCTGACAACGGAACCCCACAAATGACAAAACGAAGAAGACCACTTTTCAAATCCCACCTGAGAAATGCGGATGTTCGCGAATGTAAAATCGTGAATGAAAAATCAAATCCTTTTGAATGAACCCCTTTATCATCAAAAGGTTCCTGATGGTCAAGTGGACGGCGATTTTGATTTTGTCAAAAAAAATGCGAGATGGAAGCCTTTGTTGAAGTACAAATAACTCCAGATTGGGGATTTATTAAGTGACGCAAATTCATGAGTTAAAGAACTATTCCTATTGTCCCAAATCCCTGAAAGGGAGAATTTTTCACAGGGATTTGAGGAGAGGAATAAAGGGGGAAATTCTCGAAGCAGGAAGGACCAAAAGTAGTGAAATTTCATTATATGCCCAAGAAGGAGGGGGAATGTGCGAACGAAAATTGGTGTTTTTTTTTTATTTGCTTTACAAAAAAATCCCTGAGTACCCAATTTTGGATATAAAAAGGGTGCCCAAATAAGACTTTACATTCAAAAGCCAAGCTTTGTAATAGATCCCAAAAATTCGGACACCCTATTAAAAGTATTGTAAAGGTCAAGTAAATTTTTTGCCGAAAATGTCTGAAGCCCATAAACCCCATCACATGAAATGGCCCGATTTCCAAATGTGCAAAAACTGGGAGGCCCCCAGCAGTCAGGATCTGTGAGTGCAGCATCCTGAAGTAGGAGACTGAGACATTAGCATATTAGAAAGCAAAAGGGTATAGAAGCTAAGAGGAAAGGGGAAAAAGTTTGACACACAAACCCGAACACCTATGCTGAAAGAGTAACAAACATCCCCCCGCAAGAATGTCAGTTAACGCTTGCAGCTAAGGTAAAGAAATTGGAACTCAAACAAAAAAAATTTTAAGAAATTTTTAATTTGACTAAATTGATTGATAAAAATGACTGATAACCCAGCATAAACACCAAAGGGAAGCTGATACCGAATCACAGTCCAGATTCACCCCCCTGCCCGGGCGACCCCTGCGAGCACTTGCCTAGCTGCGAGTCTTCTCGAGGAGAAGCAGATCAAAATCTGTCAGTCGTCTCCCTCGCCAGGAGGTGCAGGAATGGAGGTTTCTGTCCCCAAAAAACCATCCCGGGAGGTCCCCGGGAAAAGCGGGGGAGGAGGGGCCTCCCAAAAAAAAGAAAATTAAAATGGCGGAAAGGCACTTAAAAACCCCAAAAACGTAACTTCGCGCGACCATTATACAAGCAACTGCGAAGTTTTAATTAAAGTAAATGCCCTTAAAAATTATTAGCCTATCCTATGCCCCCCGATATTATAGTTCTCCAAAAAAAAACGCACTAACACCCCTGTCTCTGAGAGGTCGTTTCGTGAGGAACTAATTTATGTGGGAAGGATCGTGAGGGTGGGGGTGGAGGCGGAGTCGCCATATACATCCACCAAACCCTCCCTTTTACAAAAGGGGGATGTTGATTCTACTCTGGAGTTTTCAGATGCAAAGTAAAAAAAGGGAAAATATCTGATTAATGTTGTTTTTTGTCCCCCGAAATGTCTTTGCTCTTCAGGATAGTCTGCCAAAAAATAAAGAATTTTTTGGGTGATTTTAATTTGCCATCAACTTATGGGTTCCTGCGGGTGGATAGTAGAGGGAGAAAGTAGTTTAATTTATTAATGAGTCTGATCTGGCCCTTTTCAAACGATGGTAGTCCGACGGGGTGGCCGATAATACGGAATTTAGCTTTATTGACCTATCACGGGTTTTTCATCAAAGCAGCAAGGCTGTGTTACACCTTTGATACTCGTGGAAAGCGATCATCTTCCTATTTGTATTGAATTTTTATGCGGGGCAGTGAGAACGCCTCAGCACCAAAAATTTTCACATAAAAAGAGCAGCTGGGTCCCTTCCAAGGAGCGTCAAGCTCGAATTTGGGGGGAAAAGAAACCCATATGATAGAGTAAACAATTTTCAAAAACGATTTAGAATCAGCATTGTATCCATTCCTAAAATTTTCGACAGATAGCTTTAAGATAGATTCCATAGTGGACACCAGTTGCCGCGGGCGTTGTGCCGACGCAATAAGGCCTACGGTTTTTCAAAAAAACATCATAATGAGAATTTTTTGAAAAATACAAAAAAAGTAAGAGTAGGGCTCATGAATAAAAAGGCAAGCAAAAAGAGACCCCTGGTGGGGTTGGTCTAAAATTAAACATCAATACCAAATATCAATAAAATCAAGAAAAAAACATCTTTCGAATTTAATGACATCATTCGCGAGGGTACTAATTTCGATTCACTAGGACATTTTCTAAGCTCTCGCCAGGCAGATTTCATACAACACTCAGAAAACTACCAGGGGAGACTTTATTTTCAATAAAGATCAACAAAGGGTGAGTTGTCGAGTTAGAAGGCTGTAGAGGAAAAATCCCCGGCCCCGATGAGATTTAATATGAGATGATAAAGCATCTTAATCATGATGCCCTGATTAAGTTGCTAGAAGGTTTAAAAGAAATTTTGGGGGAAAACCACCTTTTTCCCAAAATCATGGCACTTCGCCCACATCATTCCCATATTTAAAAGGGGGGGGTAATCCCAAAACTGCCCCTTTTTTCCTACCGCCCAATTGCGTTGACAAGTTTCTTAGCATGGTCATGGAAAGAATTGTAACAGTAGGTATTGCATTTTTTTAAATTCCGTAATTTAAGTTTATGAGCAGTGCGGCTTTCCCAAAGGGACGCCAAACTCCACAACGGGGGGAAAATGGGCAGTCATATCAAGGGGAATTTTATTTGATTTCAGTATTTTTTAGATATAGAAAAAGCCTACGACATGACAGGCGATAAAGGCCCACTAGAAAACTTTATGCTTTTTGGGTTACATGGAAATGCCTTGTTTATCAAAATTTCATTTCGCAGAAATTTGCTGTCAATTTTTTTTTTTTGACAGTGTCACTTTTTCGGCATTTTGCCCGGCAAACGGGGTCCCCCCAAGGAAGTGGTCTTGTCACCCCAAAATTATTTTCTGCATGATAAATGACACTTACCCGCTCCTCCTCGGAATCTTAAATACTCACTGACGTGATGTGTGTTTATGGCATTCCAGCAATAGTGCAGAATTCTCGGGAAATGCACCAACGGCCCTGGATATGACATAACGGGGGCCTCCCGTGGGGTCTAAATTTTCCCCAAGAAAGAGTATTGGGGGTTTTTTTTTTCCATAGGAGGAGGCCCAACATCAGGCTAAAAATCTAGAAACCCCCCAATACTATTTAAAAAATTTTGTAGATTTTTTCGTCTACTCTTTTGATTTGGACTCAATTTGGAAAAACCACATTTGGGCAGTTAAAAAATAAAAAACAAAGAGCATAAATTTATGTGCATTTCTGGTAATAAAGGGGAGCTGATGAAAGTCTTTGGGAAATGATATATAAAGCCCCCGATTAGGTCTAAAGTAGATTTGGGGTCAACGGTATGGGTCGGGACGAAAACAAGTTTGAAAGGTTTAATACTGTGCAAAATGTTTTTTGCGGGGTGTTGGAGCCCTAAAAAGCATCGGACGAGCGTTTGAGGTGGAGTCAGAGTACCTCCCCACTGACTATGCCCCCAAAGGTGGCTGAGCCCGAGCCCCCCAAAAAGGCAAAAAGTGGATTAGGCCCCTTTGCCCCGAGACTCCCGGGGCCGTCGAGAAAGTCGGTATAGATTTCTCTACCTCGATAAACCTGTTCATTCGAATATCTTCCATGGAAAAACCCAACTTTTGGGGCCCGGGTTCCCTCAGCCAAGGCCATGGGCCGGGGGTTTGGGGGTACGCCGAGGTTCAGAGAGATCCCTTTTTAAAACTCCCTTTTTTCCCAAAATTACACCCCGGCTCCAAAACAGAGAGTGTGTGGGTGCGGGGGGTGTCGATGAATGGAACTTTAAAGTTTGACTGCCGAATCATACATCGATCTTCTTTCTGAACTATTGCAATGATAAAACTTTAGATTTTTTATATCGACGACCCCCAATAGAATAGATTTTTTCAGATTCATAAGTTATTAAAGCCATTAAATCATTAGAACCCCCCCAAAAGAATACTGGGTAATACATTCGTAAACCAATAAATCAATCAAGCTAATATGGGTACCGGCCACACTGGGATCCATGGCAATGAGCAGGTGACAAATTAGCCGGGGCAATGTGATTTGGACCTTTGCATATCCGTCAGTCTCAGGTGTTTTGGTCTCTTTAAAAAACAAAAAATCCATCTCCTGTGGCAAAGTGAGTGGACCAACCTGCAACTGACTAAGAAAGTCAGGCAAAAAATAAAACCGTGGGATACAGCCCACAGGAAAAAAAAAACAGAAGGGAGGAGGTAGTGTTGGCCTGTCTCAGGGTCAATACCACCAGAATCACCCACCTCACTCCCTATATAGAGAGAACTTTCGATCCACAGTGCCTCCACTGTACCACCACCCTTACATTAAACCATCTACTAACAGTATGCCCAAAGTTCTCAAAACCAAAACACCCCACAAAAAAAATCTTTCAGATAAAAATTAAAGATTTACAATATCAAATATTTTATCAGATAATGAGAAAATAATAAGTAAAGTAATAAAAAAAGGGAGACAAAACTTTATGACCTTACATAGATTGATATAATAAATAGGATTCATTGGCTTAATAACCTTGGGCCCACATGCCGCTGGTTATAGCCAAAACCAACAAAAAAAGAAAAAAAAAGCAAATTCTCTTTTGGGGTTGGGGGGCTGTTGGTCAGCGGTGGGTTTCCCGGAGCCCCCCCCGGCCCCCCACGGGAAAAGCCCCCTAGGGTTTTTTAAATCTACGAGAGAAAAAAGAAATTTTTTCGTTTTTTGCAAGGGGAAAGTTAGGATGTATTATGTGTTTTGTCTACAGACTGAGGGATCTGAGGTTTTCCTTTTAATGTTTGGTTTCATTTTATCCTTGGTTTCGTTCTTTTACTTTGTATTGCTTTATTTATTTTGATTACTTTTAAAGGGGTATGGACACTCTCTCAATATGATAAATACAAAAGAAAAAGGAAAAATATAATATTTAATAAATAATATTAATAATAATATTATATTATTATATATAATTATAATAGATTATATATAAAAATTTATATAAATTAATAAAATATATATTATTATATATAATAATATAAATATATTTAAATAAAATATAATTAAGAATTAAATATAATATAAATATAATATAAAATATTTTTATTAAAATAATATATATAATAAAAATGTATAAAAATTATATTATATAATAAAAAAATTTTATTATATATATATATGTTTATAATGTATATATTATATTATGTAATATAGTATATATATAGTATATATTATATATATATATTATAATATATATATATATATATATATATATATATATATAGTTTGGTGTGTGTGTGTGTGGGTGTGTGGTGTGTGGGTGTTTGTATGTGGTGCGGTGTTTTTTTTTTATATACATGCATAAATATTCTTTTGTGACGGTAATGATAATTTTAAATTTTTTTTAGAGTAACAAATTTTAGTAATAAATTTCCTTTTTTTCATTGTCTTTATTTTCTATTTTGGAATTTGGAAGATATTTTGGTTTTGCTTGCAGAAACCCAATTTCGTCTCACAGGATTCGTGAGTTTCCCCAGCCACACCCAAAAAATTTGAAATGTTTCAGAAAATTTGAAGTAAACAAATCTCCCTTTATTTCATCAACCCTGCTAAGAAATTTAGCATTTCCTTCAATAGTACAGCTTAAAAGAGGCCCTTTTAAATGGAGAAGGGGAAAGGGAAATTTTGACCTTAACGAGTAAGTCTTTATTTTTTTATTTTTTTTCTTATATAATATAATATATATATATTTAAAATATATATATATATTATAATAAATATATAAATATATATATATATATTTATGAAAAAGACCCATTTACAAAAGATAATTTAACAGTAGGTTGATATTTTTTTTCCCTATGTAATCCTTGCATTCCCCAAATATTTGGCCTGCTTATAAAAAATTTTTTGAATTTTAGAAATTTTGGGGATGTGAATTATTGAAGTAAAGCCCTTTTAACTTTTGATTCTTTTTTGGTATTCAAAAGGGAAAAATATTCCAAACTGTTGTTTTGGGTGCATATGTATTTCAATTTCAGTTCACCGGTTATATGATGCCGTTCCTTATTTTTTATTTTTGCAACAATCAAAAGTTCCTTATGTTAATGATACAATACAGTATATAAAGACAAGATCTAATTTTTCTCGTGTTACCAAAAGTAACGGTAACTGAAACGGTTTCCGAGGGAGGACGCATTACGTAATTAAAGTAGGTGATGGTATCGTTATTGATTTAAAAAGATAATGCATCCGCCATCACATACAATATATTTTGTGTGTGTGTGTGGGGGTGTGTTTTGGTGTGGGGTGTGTGCGTGTGTGTGTGTGTTTGTGTGTGTGTGTGTGTGGTGGTGTGTGTGTGTGTGTGGGGTGTGTGTGTGTGTGTTGTGTGTTGTGTGTGCTTGTGGGTGTGCTTGTGGTGGTGTGTGTGTGTGTGGTGGGTGTGTGTGTGTGTGTGTGTGTGACATGTGTAATCTCGATATGAATTTGGGAAATATGAAACCTATTTTGAAATGAGAAGTATAATTCGCATCCTTCTGGACTCTGTGAGGTGAGTTGCAGAATTTGAAAGAAAATAAAAACATAAAAAATATATACTTATAATCACTTTGTTATACAAGTTCGCTGTACAAAACATCAGAAACCATTTTCCCAAGCAGTCTAGAAAACGAGTAAATGACTCAGATCATGATACATATATATTTCTGTGCCCCGAGGCCTCCGCAGAGAAAAAAGACACATAAACAGCCGTTGAACTTTCAACATGACCTGTGAAGCAAGGGGGAAAAATAACCTCGAAATCAGGCTCTGCAAACAGCTGCCGTTCTCGCGCGTCGTTCAGTGTCTTTGGGCCCTTTGACGTCCTCGCCTGGGCCTTCCGGAGTCATGGCCTTCTCGGCTCGTCTGCAGGTAAAGACCGCCACGGCAGGCCATAAGAACACACTGAGGAGGTGACCACGATACCATCTTCAGGGAGGCGGCTCCGCCGAACAACGGGTTCACGTAGGACAGCGCGAAGAAAGTCAGGGGGCGCACGAGCCCCAGAATCGCGCCGTAGAGACGCCCTTCATATAAGCCCCGAGGGCGGTGTACAAAAAGAATATGTGGGCCGGGTTTCCCCAGAGGAGGCCAGGTTCCCAGGTTCTGGGAGGCAGAAGAACATGAATATTTAGAAAATTGATTTAAATAACGAATGCATATATTACATCTGCATTCTCTCTCTCTCTCTCTCTCTCTCTCTCTCTCTCTCTCTTTTTATATATATATATGAACTGTATTCATGCTGACAAATGTAGAAAAGTATGAAGAGAATATCTTTACAATACAAGAGATGTATTATACTTCGTCAGAAATACATGTGAAGATATTCATTCTCATTCATACCTTTTCTACACACACACACACACACACCACACACACACACACACACACACACACCACACAAAACACACACACACACACACACACCACACACACCTATATACATATACATAAAACATATATACATAAAATATATATATATATATATATAATATATTATATATATATATACATATATAATATATATATTACATGTTAGTATGTGCATTATGTCAAAGTAATTAGAAAGTGTCTCTCATCTTCGCACATATTTCCCCCCATCACTACTATCTTCAGCTGTACTAAAAAAAAAGGCATATGTTAACGTTTTTCATTCAAAAGGACCCAAAAAATGATGGAAATAAACAAGAACGGGCCCAAAATGAGATAACTATGGACCCTATATAGGGGCATCAGCCTTCCGGAACACACTTTTATGTTTGGAATTTTTCTTGAAAAAGAAAAAGAAAAAGGAAATGAGTCATCACGCGAGCGGGACTGAGACCTACTTCAGCCTGCCCATCATCTCGAAGTAGGAGAAGAAGATGAGGGCGCTGTTGACCAGCATGTACGCCGAGAACCACGACGGGAGGGACAGCTGGAGCTTCTCGCGTCCTCGCACCTGGAAAGCCGCTCGTGATTAATCTGTTCCAAAGGAATGTTAAATATCACACAGCACTGTGGTTCCTCGTAAAAGGAGAAGATGCACCTGTCAGGCTGGCGATGGGGCAGATTGTTTTTAATTATTCAATACCTGGCAGCTTGGTGATAATAATTAACTGAGAGACAACAATGTGTTGGGAAAATGTTGCAGTTAGACTGGCACCAACCACGGCCCCATCATCCCCTTGTTAAAAATGGAATAGAGTACGCTAGGAAACTCCGCAAAGGTAATCGACTCACGTCAGGCAGGTCGGCGGGATCCCCGAGGCGCGGTTTTCCGGGGGTCCAGCCGGGGCCGTAGGCGAGTGCCCGCACCTTGTCACCGAAAGTGGTCATGCTCTGCGTCTTCCGCCAAAGCTCGATCCAGGGCGAGACCTGCGGGAGCCGAGCGCTACGTTAGGTATCCTGCCCCTAAAAACAAGTTAGGCTGTATAGTATCCACATGGCAGCGTCCTCCTTCCCCGTTCGCTGCCCGACTACCCTGGATCATTATGGCGCTGTTTTTCTCCGCCTGGCCGAGCGTCCCGTAGACGAGCGGCTTTTGTCCTCGCGCTCCTCGGCGAAGGTGCCGAAGAGGCGGTCGAAGATGATGAACGTCTGGCGTAGTTCTTGCGATGCAGTACTTTTTCGCGCCTGCAGCAGAACAGTCAAATAAGATACGATGCGTGAAAACGCTGTCTCACACAGAAAATCACTAATATGTTGACTGAAAATTTTTTATTGCCAAACATCAAAATTTAATAAGCTGCATATTTTAAGCCCCACTTGTGTGGACGCCAGAGGAGGCGGAAGAGGTGCACCAAAGCCGTGTGCACAGAGGGACGTACCGTGATGGACGCGATGGTGACTGGGCGTGTGAAAGTGAATTCGATGGCATGACCCAGGGCCGGGAATGACCTTGCTCAGTTTGGGCACGGTTCATTGTGGGGTCCATCCGGCATAGATGAAGGATAGTTGCTGATGAACCAAGAAGACCGCAGGCGGCAACCCCAAGATGGCCAGAGGCATGAAGAAGATCCACCTTACGAGGAAATATTTCAGTTACGTGGCTGATATGACAAGGCTGAAATTTTAATACACACACACACGCACATACAAATAGCTAGCTAGACAGACCACAG